>NW_027041431.1:0-16139 GCF_037179485.1 Ochlerotatus camptorhynchus
TTTTTAATTTTTTTTTTTTCCATTTTCGATGCCAGCCACACCAAAAAATCATCGAAAAATACAAAAAAGGCGAAAAAAAAATTTTTAATTTTTTTTTTCCATTTTCGATGCCAGCCACACAAAAAAAATCATCGCAAAATAAAAAAATGGAAAAAAAAAATTTAATTTTTTTTTTCCATTTTCGATGCCAGCCACAAAAAAAATCATCAAAAAATAAAAAAGACAAAAAAAAAATTCTTGAATTTTTTTTCCCTTTTTCGGTGCCAGCCACACAAAAAAAAATCATCGAAAAATAAAAAAATGGAAAAAATAAATTTTAAATTTTTTTTTTCCATTTTCGATGCCAGCCACAAAAAAAAAATCATCGAAAAATAAAAAAAGACAAAAAAAAATTCTTTTCCCTTTTTCGGTGCCAGCCACACAAAAAAATCATCGAAAAATAAAAAAAAAGGCGAAAAAAAAATTCTTAAATTTGTTTTCCCATTTTCGATGCCAGCCACACAAAAAAATCATCGAAAAATAAAAAAATGGAAAAAAAAAATTATAATTTTTTTTCCATTTTCGATGCCAGCCACAAAAAAAATCATCGAAAAATAAAAAAGGCGAAAAAAAAATTCTTAAATTTGTTTTCCCATTTTCGATGCCAGCCACACAAAAAAATCATCGAAAAATAAAAAAGGCAAAAAAAAATTCTTGAATTTGTTTTTCCATTTTTGATGCCAGCCACACAAAAAAATCATCAAAAAATAAAAAAGGCGAAAAAAAAAATTTAATTTTTTTTCCATTTTCGATGCCAGCCACAAAAAAAAATCATCGAAAAATAAAAACAGGCGAAAAAAAAAATTCTTAAATTTTATTTTCCCATTTTCGATGCCAGCCACATGAAAAAAATCATCGAAAAATAAACAAAGGCGAAAAAAATTTTAATTTTTTTTCCATTTTCGATGCCAGCCACACCAAAAAATCATCGAAAAATAAAAAAAGGCGAAAAAAAAATTTTAATTTTTTTTTTCCATTTTCGATGCCAGCCACAAAAAAAAATCATCAAAAAATAAAAAAAGACAAAAAAAAATTCTTTTCCCTTTTTCGGTGCCAGCCACACAAAAAAATCATCGAAAAATAAAAAAAAGGCGAAAAAAAAATTCTTAAATTTGTTTTCCCATTTTCGATGCCAGCCACACAAAAAAAATCATCGAAAAATAAAAAAGGCGAAAAAAAATTTTTTAATTTTTTTTTTCCATTTTCGATGCCATCCACAAAAAAAAATCATCGAAAAATAAAAAAAATTGAAAAAAAAAACTTTTAATTTTTTTTTTCCATTTTCGATGCCAGCCACAAAAATAAAATCATCAAAAAATAAAAAAGGCGAAAAAAAAAATTCTTAAATTTTATTTTCCCATTTTCGATGCCAGCCACACAAAAAAATCATCGAAAAACAAAAGAGGCGAAAAAAAAAATTTTAAATTTTTTTTTTCTATTTTCGATGCCTGCTACAAAAAAAAAATCATCGAAAAATAAAAAAAAAGGCGAAAAAAAAAATTCTTAAATTTTATTTTCCCATTTTCGATGCCAGCCACACCAAAAAATCATCGAAAAATAAAAAAAGGCGAAAAAAAAATTCTTAAATTTGTTTTTCCATTTTCGATGCCAGCCACACAAAAAAATTATCGAAAAATAAAAAAGGCGAAAAAAAAATTTTAATTTTTTTTTTCCATTTTCGATGCCAGCTACACAAAAAAATCATCGAAAAATAGAAAAAGGCGAAAAAAAAAATTCTTAAATTTTATTTTCCCATTTTCCCACACAAAAAAATCATCGAAAAATAAAAAGAAGGCGAAAATATTTTTTTTTAATTTTTTTTTTCCATTTTTGATGCCAGTCACACCAAAAAATCATCGAAAAATAAAAAAAGGCGAAAAAAAAATTTTTATTTTTTTTTCATTTTTGATGCCAGCCACAAAAAAAAATATCGAAAAATAAAAAAAATGGAATTTTTTTTTTTTTTTCCATTTCGATGCCAGCCACAAAAAAAAAAATCATCGAAAAATAAAAAAAGACAAAAAAAAATCTTTTCCCTTTTTGGTGCCAGCCACACAAAAAAATCATCGAGAAATAAAAAAGGCGAAAAAAAAATTCTTAAATTTGTTTTCCCATTTTCGATGCCAGCCACACAAAAAAATCATCGAAAAATAATAAAGGCGAAAAAAATTTTTTTAATTTTTTTTTCATTTTCGATGCCAGCCACACAAAAAAATCATCGAAAAATAAAAAAAGACAAAAAAAAATTCTTTTCCCTTTTTCGGTGCCAGCCACACAAAAAAATCATCGAAAAATAAAAAAGGCGAAAAAAAAAATCTTAAATTTGTTTTCCATTTTCGATGCCAGCCACACAAAAAAAATCATCGAAAAATAAAAAAATGGATTTTTTTTTTCATTTTCGATGCCAGCCACAAAAAAAAACATGGAAAAATAAAAAAAATGGAAAAAAAAAATTTAAATTTTTTTTTTTCATTTTCGATGCCAGCCACACAAAAAAATCATCGAAAAATAAAAAAAGACAAAAAAAAATTCTTTTCCCTTTTTCGGTGCCAGCCACACAAAAAAATCATCGAAAAATAAAAAAGGCGAAAAAAAAATTCTTAAATTTGTTTTCCCATTTTCGATGCCAGCCACACAAAAAAATCATCGAAAAATAATAAAGGCGAAAAAATTTTTTTTAATTTTTTTTTCATTTTCGATGCCAGCCACACAAAAAAATCATCGAAAAATAAAAAAAGACAAAAAAAAATTCTTTTCCCTTTTTCGGTGCCAGCCACACAAAAAAATCATTGAAAAATAAAAAAGGCGAAAAAAAAAATCTTAAATTTGTTTTCCATTTTCGATGCCAGCCACACAAAAAAAATCATCGAAAAATAAAAAAATGGATTTTTTTTTTTCATTTTCGATGCCAGCCACAAAAAAAAACATGGAAAAATAAAAAAAATGGAAAAAAAAAATTTAAATTTTTTTTTTTCATTTTCGATGCCAGCCACACAAAAAAATCATCGAAAAATAAAAAAAGACAAAAAAAAATTCTTTTCCCTTTTTCGGTGCCAGCCACACAAAAAAATCATCGAAAAATAAAAAAGGCGAAAAAAAAATTCTTAAATTTGTTTTCCCATTTTCGATGCCAGCCACACCAAAATATCATCGAAAAATAAAAAAGACAAAAAAAAATCTTGATTTTTTGTCCCTTTTTCGATGCCAGCCACACAAAAAATCATCGAAAAAAAAAGGCTTAAATTTTTTTTAACTTTTTCTTTCCCATTTCCGATGCCAGTCACACAAAAAAATCATCGAAAAATAAAAAAGGCGAAAAAAAAAAATTTAATTTTTTTTTTCCATTTTCGATGCCAGCCACAAAAAAAATCATCGGAAAATAAAAAAGGCAAAAAAAAAAATTCTTGAATTTTTTTCCCTTTTTCGGTGCAAGCCACACAAAAAAATCATCGAAAAATAAAAACAGGCGAAAAAATTTTTTTTAAATTTTTCTTTCCCATTTCCGATGCCAGTCACACAAAAAAATCATCGAAAAATAAAAAAGGCGAAAAAAAAAAATTTTAATTTTTTTTTCCATTTTCGATGCCAGCCACAAAAAAAATCATCGGAAAATAAAAAAGGCAAAAAAAAAAATTCTTGAATTTTTTTCCCTTTTTCGGTGCAAGCCACACAAAAAAATCATCGAAAAAAAAAGGCTTAAATTTTTTTTAACTTTTTCTTTCCCATTTCCGATGCCAGTCACACAAAAAAATCATCGAAAAATAAAAAAGGCGAAAAAAAAAAATTTTAATTTTTTTTTCCATTTTCGATGCCAGCCACAAAAAAAAATCATCGGAAAATAAAAAAGGCAAAAAAAAATTCTTGAATTTTTTTCCCTTTTTCGGTGCAAGCCACACAAAAAAATCATCGAAAAATAAAAACAGGCGAAAAAATTTTTTTTAAATTTTATTTTCCCATTTTCGATGCCAGCCACACCAAAAAATCATCGAAAAATACAAAAAAGGCGAAAAAAAAATTTTTAATTTTTTTTTTTCCATTTTCGATGCCAGCCACACAAAAAAAATCATCGCAAAATAAAAAAATGGAAAAAAAATTTAATTTTTTTTTTTCCATTTTCGATGCCAGCCACAAAAAAAATCATCAAAAAATAAAAAAGACAAAAAAAAAATTCTTGAATTTTTTTTCCCTTTTTCGGTGCCAGCCACACAAAAAAAAATCATCGAAAAATAAAAAAATGGAAAAAATAAATTTTAAATTTTTTTTTTTCCATTTTCGATGCCAGCCACAAAAAAAAATCATCGAAAAATAAAAAAAGACAAAAAAAATTCTTTTCCCTTTTTCGGTGCCAGCCACACAAAAAAATCATCGAAAAATAAAAAAGGCGAAAAAAAAATTCTTAAATTTGTTTTCCCATTTTCGATGCCAGCCACACAAAAAAATCATCGAAAAATAAAAAAATGGAAAAAAAAATTTATAATTTTTTTTCCATTTTCGATGCCAGCCACAAAAAAAATCATCGAAAAATAAAAAAGGCGAAAAAAAAAATTCTTAAATTTGTTTTCCCATTTTCGATGCCAGCCACACAAAAAAATCATCGAAAAATAAAAAAGGCAAAAAAAAATTCTTGAATTTGTTTTTCCATTTTTGATGCCAGCCACACAAAAAAATCATCAAAAAATAAAAAAGGCGAAAAAAAAAATTTAATTTTTTTTCCATTTTCGATGCCAGCCACAAAAAAAATCATCGAAAAATAAAAACAGGCGAAAAAAAAAATTCTTAAATTTTATTTTCCCATTTTCGATGCCAGCCACATGAAAAAAATCATCGAAAAATAAACAAAGGCGAAAAAAAATTTTAATTTTTTTTTCCATTTTCGATGCCAGCCACACCAAAAAATCATCGAAAAATAAAAAAAGGCGAAAAAAAAATTTTAATTTTTTTTTCCATTTTCGATGCCAGCCACAAAAAAAAATCATCAAAAAATAAAAAAAGACAAAAAAAAATTCTTTTCCCTTTTTCGGTGCCAGCCACACAAAAAAATCATCGAAAAATAAAAAAAAGGCGAAAAAAAAATTCTTAAATTTGTTTTCCCATTTTCGATGCCAGCCACACAAAAAAATCATCGAAAAATAAAAAAGGCGAAAAAAAATTTTTTAATTTTTTTTTTCCATTTTCGATGCCATCCACAAAAAAAAATCATCGAAAAATAAAAAAAATTGAAAAAAAAAACTTTTAATTTTTTTTTCCATTTTCGATGCCAGCCACAAAAATAAAATCATCAAAAAATAAAAAAGGCGAAAAAAAAAATTCTTAAATTTTATTTTCCCATTTTCGATGCCAGCCACACAAAAAAATCATCGAAAAACAAAAGAGGCGAAAAAAAAAATTTTAAATTTTTTTTTTCTATTTTCGATGCCTGCTACAAAAAAAAAATCATCGAAAAATAAAAAAAAAGGCGAAAAAAAAAATTCTTAAATTTTATTTTCCCATTTTCGATGCCAGCCACACCAAAAAATCATCGAAAAATAAAAAAAGGCGAAAAAAAAATTCTTAAATTTGTTTTTCCATTTTCGATGCCAGCCACACAAAAAAATTATCGAAAAATAAAAAAGGCGAAAAAAAATTTTAATTTTTTTTTTCCATTTTCGATGCCAGCTACACAAAAAAATCATCGAAAAATAGAAAAAGGCGAAAAAAAAAATTCTTAAATTTTATTTTCCCATTTTCCCACACAAAAAAATCATCGAAAAATAAAAAGAAGGCGAAAAATTTTTTTTTAATTTTTTTTTTCCATTTTTGATGCCAGTCACACCAAAAAATCATCGAAAAATAAAAAAAGGCGAAAAAAAAAATTTTATTTTTTTTTTCATTTTTGATGCCAGCCACAAAAAAAAATATCGAAAAATAAAAAAAATGGAATTTTTTTTTTTTTTTCCATTTCGATGCCAGCCACAAAAAAAAAATCATCGAAAAATAAAAAAAGACAAAAAAAAATCTTTTCCCTTTTTGGTGCCAGCCACACAAAAAAATCATCGAGAAATAAAAAAGGCGAAAAAAAAATTCTTAAATTTGTTTTCCCATTTTCGATGCCAGCCACACAAAAAAATCATCGAAAAATAATAAAGGCGAAAAAAATTTTTTTAATTTTTTTTTCATTTTCGATGCCAGCCACACAAAAAAATCATCGAAAAATAAAAAAAGACAAAAAAAAATTCTTTTCCCTTTTTCGGTGCCAGCCACACAAAAAAATCATCGAAAAATAAAAAAGGCGAAAAAAAAAATCTTAAATTTGTTTTCCATTTTCGATGCCAGCCACACAAAAAAAATCATCGAAAAATAAAAAAATGGATTTTTTTTTTCATTTTCGATGCCAGCCACAAAAAAAAACATGGAAAAATAAAAAAAATGGAAAAAAAAAATTTAAATTTTTTTTTTTCATTTTCGATGCCAGCCACACAAAAAAATCATCGAAAAATAAAAAAAGACAAAAAAAAATTCTTTTCCCTTTTTCGGTGCCAGCCACACAAAAAAATCATCGAAAAATAAAAAAGGCGAAAAAAAAATTCTTAAATTTGTTTTCCCATTTTCGATGCCAGCCACACAAAAAAATCATCGAAAAATAATAAAGGCGAAAAAAATTTTTTTAATTTTTTTTTCATTTTCGATGCCAGCCACACAAAAAAATCATCGAAAAATAAAAAAAGACAAAAAAAAATTCTTTTCCCTTTTTCGGTGCCAGCCACACAAAAAAATCATCGAAAAATAAAAAAGGCGAAAAAAAAAATCTTAAATTTGTTTTCCATTTTCGATGCCAGCCACACAAAAAAAATCATCGAAAAATAAAAAAATGGATTTTTTTTTTTCATTTTCGATGCCAGCCACAAAAAAAAACATGGAAAAATAAAAAAAATGGAAAAAAAAAATTTAAATTTTTTTTTTTCATTTTCGATGCCAGCCACACAAAAAAATCATCGAAAAATAAAAAAAGACAAAAAAAAATTCTTTTCCCTTTTTCGGTGCCAGCCACACAAAAAAATCATCGAAAAATAAAAAAGGCGAAAAAAAAATTCTTAAATTTGTTTTCCCATTTTCGATGCCAGCCACACCAAAATATCATCGAAAAATAAAAAAGACAAAAAAAAATCTTGATTTTTTGTCCCTTTTTCGATGCCAGCCACACAAAAAATCATCGAAAAAAAAAGGCTTAAATTTTTTTTAACTTTTTCTTTCCCATTTCCGATGCCAGTCACACAAAAAAATCATCGAAAAATAAAAAAGGCGAAAAAAAAAAATTTAATTTTTTTTTTCCATTTTCGATGCCAGCCACAAAAAAAATCATCGGAAAATAAAAAAGGCAAAAAAAAAAATTCTTGAATTTTTTTTCCCTTTTTCGGTGCAAGCCACACAAAAAAAATCATCGAAAAATAATAAAGGCGAGAAATTTTTTTTTAATTTTTTTTTCCATTTTCGATGCCAGCTACAAAAAAAATCATCGAAAAATAAAAAAAAGGAAAAAAAAATTTTAAATTTTTTTTTCCATTTTCAATGCCAGCCACACCAAAAAATCATCGAAAAATAAAAAAGACAAAAAAAAAAATCTTGAATTTTTTTCCCTTTTTCGATGCCAGCCACACAAAAAAAAATCATCGAAAAATAAAAAAATGGATTTTTTTTTTCATTTTCGATGCCAGCCACAAAAAAAAAACATGGAAAAATAAAAAAAATGGAAAAAAAAAATTTTAAATTTTTTTTTTTCATTTTCCATGCCAGCCACACAAAAAAATCATCGAAAAATAAAAAAAGACAAAAAAAAATTCTTTTCCCTTTTTCGGTGCCAGCCACACCAAAAAATCATCGAAAAATAATAAAGGCGAAAAAAAAAATTTTAATTTTTTTTTTCCATTTTCGATGCCAGCCACAAAAAAAAAATCATCGGAAAATAAAAAAGGCAAAAAAAAATTCTTGAATTTTTTGCCCTTTTTCGGTGCAAGCCACACAAAAAAATCATCGAAAAATAAAAAAAAGGCGAAAAAAAATTTTTAAAATTTTATTTTCCCGTTTTCGATGCCAGCCACACCAAAAAATCATCGAAAAATTAAAATAAGCGAAAAAATTTTTTTTTCCATTTTCGATGCCAGCCACACCAAAAAATCATCGAAAAATAAAAAAAAGGCGAAAAAAAAATTTTAAATTTTTTTTTTCCATTTTCGATGCCAGCCACACAAAACAAAATCATCGCAAAATAAAAAAATGGAAAAAAAAAATTAATTTTTTTTTTCCATTTTCGATGCCAGCCACAAAAAAAATCATCAAAAAATAAAAAAGACAAAAAAAAATTCTTGAATTTTTTTTCCCTTTTTCGGTGCCAGCCACACAAAAAAAAAATCATCGAAAAATAAAAAAATGGAAAAAATAAATTTTAAATTTTTTTTTTCCATTTTCGATGCCAGCCACAAAAAAAAAATCATCGAAAAATAAAAAAAGCCAAAAAAAAATTCTTAAATTTGTTTTCCCATTTTCGATGCCAGCCACACAAAAAAATCATCGAAAAATAATAAAGGCGAAAAAAAAAATTTTAATTTTTTTTTCATTTTCGATGCCAGCCACACAAAAAAATCATCGAAAAATAAAAAAAGACAAAAAAAAATTCTTTTCCCTTTTTCGGTGCCAGCCACACAAAAAAATCATCGAAAAATAAAAAAAAGGCGAAAAAAAAATTCTTAAATTTGTTTTCCCATTTTCGATGCCAGCCACACAAAAAAATCATCGAAAAATAAAAAAGGCGAAAAAAATGTTTTTAATTTTTTTTTTTCCATTTTCGATGCCATCCACAAAAAAAAATCATCGAAAAATAAAAAAAATTGAAAAAAAAAACTTTTAATTTTTTTTTTCCATTTATGATGCCAGGCACAAAAAAAAATCATCGAAAAATAAGAAAGGCGAAAAAAAAAATTCCTAAATTTTATTTTCCCATTTTAGATGCCAGCCACACCAAAAAATCATCGAAAAATAAAAAAAGGCGAAAAAAAAATTCTTAAATTTGTTTTTCCATTTTCGATGCCAGCCACACAAAAAAATTATCGAAAAATAAAAAAGGCGAAAAAAAAATTTTAATTTTTTTTTTCCATTTTCGATGCCAGCTACACAAAAAAATCATCGAAAAATAGAAAAAGGCGAAAAAAAAAATTCTTAAATTTTATTTTCCCATTTTCCCACACAAAAAAATCATCGAAAAATAAAAAGAAGGCGAAAAATTTTTTTTTAATTTTTTTTTTCCATTTTTGATGCCAGTCACACCAAAAAATCATCGAAAAATAAAAAAAGGCGAAAAAAAAAATTTTATTTTTTTTTCCATTTTTGATGCCAGCCACAAAAAAAAATATCGAAAAATAAAAAAAATGGAATTTTTTTTTTTTTTTTCCATTTCGATGCCAGCCACAAAAAAAAAATCATCGAAAAATAAAAAAAGACAAAAAAAATTCTTTTCCCTTTTTGGTGCCAGCCACACAAAAAAATCATCGAGAAATAAAAAAGGCGAAAAAAAAATTCTTAAATTTGTTTTCCCATTTTCGATGCCAGCCACACAAAAAAATCATCGAAAAATAATAAAGGCGAAAAAAATTTTTTTAATTTTTTTTTCATTTTCGATGCCAGCCACACAAAAAAATCATCGAAAAATAAAAAAAGACAAAAAAAAATTCTTTTCCCTTTTTCGGTGCCAGCCACACAAAAAAATCATCGAAAAATAAAAAAGGCGAAAAAAAAAATCTTAAATTTGTTTTCCATTTTCGATGCCAGCCACACAAAAAAAATCATCGAAAAATAAAAAAATGGATTTTTTTTTTCATTTTCGATGCCAGCCACAAAAAAAAACATGGAAAAATAAAAAAAATGGAAAAAAAAAATTTAAATTTTTTTTTTTCATTTTCGATGCCAGCCACACAAAAAAATCATCGAAAAATAAAAAAAGACAAAAAAAATTCTTTTCCCTTTTTCGGTGCCAGCCACACAAAAAAATCATCGAAAAATAAAAAAGGCGAAAAAAAAATTCTTAAATTTGTTTTCCCATTTTCGATGCCAGCCACACAAAAAAATCATCGAAAAATAATAAAGGCGAAAAAAATTTTTTTAATTTTTTTTTCATTTTCGATGCCAGCCACACAAAAAAATCATCGAAAAATAAAAAAAGACAAAAAAAAATTCTTTTCCCTTTTTCGGTGCCAGCCACACAAAAAAATCATCGAAAAATAAAAAAGGCGAAAAAAAAAATCTTAAATTTGTTTTCCATTTTCGATGCCAGCCACACAAAAAAAATCATCGAAAAATAAAAAAATGGATTTTTTTTTTTCATTTTCGATGCCAGCCACAAAAAAAAACATGGAAAAATAAAAAAAATGGAAAAAAAAAATTTAAATTTTTTTTTTTCATTTTCGATGCCAGCCACACAAAAAAATCATCGAAAAATAAAAAAAGACAAAAAAAAATTCTTTTCCCTTTTTCGGTGCCAGCCACACAAAAAAATCATCGAAAAATAAAAAAGGCGAAAAAAAAATTCTTAAATTTGTTTTCCCATTTTCGATGCCAGCCACACCAAAATATCATCGAAAAATAAAAAAGACAAAAAAAAATCTTGATTTTTTGTCCCTTTTTCGATGCCAGCCACACAAAAAATCATCGAAAAAAAAAGGCTTAAATTTTTTTTAATCTTTTCTTTCCCATTTCCGATGCCAGTCACACAAAAAAATCATCGAAAAATAAAAAAGGCGAAAAAAAAAATTTAATTTTTTTTTCCATTTTCGATGCCAGCCACAAAAAAAATCATCGGAAAATAAAAAAGGCAAAAAAAAAATTCTTGAATTTTTTTTCCCTTTTTCGGTGCAAGCCACACAAAAAAAATCATCGAAAAATAAAAAAAAGGCGAAAAACAATTTCTTAAATTTTATTTTCCCATTTTCGATGCCAGCCACACCAAAAAATCATCGAAAAATTAAAATAAGCGAAAAATTTTTTTTTAATTTTTTTTTTCCATTTTCGATGCCAGCCACACCAAAAAATCATCGAAAAATAAAAAAAAGGCGAAAAAAAAATTTTAAATTTTTTTTCCATTTTCGATGCCAGCCACACAAAAAAATCATCGAAAAATAAAAAAAATGGAAAAAAAAATTTAATTTTTTTTTTCCATTTTCGATGCCAGCCACAAAAAAAATCATCAAAAAATAAAAAAGGCAAAAAATAATTCTTGAATTTTTTTTCCCTTTTTCGGTGCCAGCCACACAAAAAAAAATCATCGAAAAATAAAAAAAGACAAAAAAAAATTCTTTTCCCTTTTTCGGTGCCAGCCACACAAAAAAATCATCGAAAAATAAAAAAAAGGCGAAAAAAAAATTCTTAAATTTGTTTTCCCATTTTCGATGCCAGCCACACAAAAAAATCATCGAAAAATAAAAAAGGCGAAAAAATTTTTTTTAATTTTTTTTTCCATTTTCGATGCCATCCACAAAAAAAATCATCGAAAAATAAAAAAAATGGAAACAAAACTTTTAATTTTTTTTTCCATTTTCGATGCCAGCCACAAAAAAAAATCATCGAAAAATAAAAAAGGCGAGAAAAAAATTTTTAATTTTTTTTTTCCAGCCACACAAAAAAATCATCGAAAAATAAAAAAAAGGCGAAAAAAAAATTCTTAAATTTGTTTTCCCATTTTCGATGCCAGCCACACAAAAAAATCATCGAAAAATAAAAAAGGCGAAAAAAAATTTTTAAATTTTTTTTTCCATTTTCGATGCCATCCACAAAAAAAAATCATCGAAAAATAAAAAAAATGGAAAAAAAACTTATAATTTTTTTTTTCCATTTTCGATGCCTGCTACAAAAAAAAATCATCGAAAAATAAAAAAAAGGCGAAAAAAAAATTCTTAAATTTGTTTTCCCATTTTCGATGCCAGCCACACAAAAAAATCATCGAAAAATAAAAAAGGCGAAAAAAAATTCTTAAATTTGTTTTCCCATTTTCGATGCCTGCCACACAAAAAAATCATCGAAAAATAATAAAGGCGAGAAATTTTTTTTTAATTTTTTTTTTCCATTTTCGATGCCAGCTACAAAAAAAATCATCGAAAAATAAAAAAAAGGAAAAAAAAATTTAAATTTTTTTTTCCATTTTCAATGCCAGCCACACCAAAAAATCATCGAAAAATAAAAAAGACAAAAAAAAAATCTTGAATTTTTTTCCCTTTTTCGATGCCAGCCACACAAAAAAAAATCATCGAAAAATAAAAAAATGGATTTTTTTTTTCATTTTCGATGCCAGCCACAAAAAAAAAACATGGAAAAATAAAAAAAATGGAAAAAAAAAATTTTAAATTTTTTTTTTTCATTTTCCATGCCAGCCACACAAAAAAATCATCGAAAAATAAAAAAAGACAAAAAAAAATTCTTTTCCCTTTTTCGGTGCCAGCCACACCAAAAAATCATCGAAAAATAATAAAGGCGAAAAAAAAAATTTTAATTTTTTTTTTCCATTTTCGATGCCAGCCACAAAAAAAAAATCATCGGAAAATAAAAAAGGCAAAAAAAAATTCTTGAATTTTTTGCCCTTTTTCGGTGCAAGCCACACAAAAAAATCATCGAAAAATAAAAAAAAGGCGAAAAAAAATTTTTAAAATTTTATTTTCCCGTTTTCGATGCCAGCCACACCAAAAAATCATCGAAAAATTAAAATAAGCGAAAAAATTTTTTTTTTCCATTTTCGATGCCAGCCACACCAAAAAATCATCGAAAAATAAAAAAATGGAAAAAAAAAATTAATTTTTTTTTTCCATTTTCGATGCCAGCCACAAAAAAAATCATCAAAAAATAAAAAAGACAAAAAAAAATTCTTGAATTTTTTTTCCCTTTTTCGGTGCCAGCCACACAAAAAAAAAATCATCGAAAAATAAAAAAATGGAAAAAATAAATTTTAAATTTTTTTTTTCCATTTTCGATGCCAGCCACAAAAAAAAAATCATCGAAAAATAAAAAAGGCGAAAAAAAAATTCTTAAATTTGTTTTCCCATTTTCGATGCCAGCCACACAAAAAAATCATCGAAAAATAATAAAGGCGAAAAAAAAAATTTTAATTTTTTTTTCATTTTCGATGCCAGCCACACAAAAAAATCATCGAAAAATAAAAAAAGACAAAAAAAATTCTTTTCCCTTTTTCGGTGCCAGCCACACAAAAAAATCATCGAAAATAAAAAAAAGGCGAAAAAAAAATTCTTAAATTTGTTTTCCCATTTTCGATGCCAGCCACACAAAAAAATCATCGAAAAATAAAAAAGGCGAAAAAAATGTTTTTAATTTTTTTTTTCCATTTTCGATGCCATCACAAAAAAAATCATCGAAAAATAAAAAAATTGAAAAAAAAACTTTTAATTTTTTTTTTCCATTTATGATGCCAGCCACAAAAAAAAAATCATCGAAAAATAAGAAAGGCGAAAAAAAAATTCCTAAATTTTATTTTCCCATTTTAGATGCCAGCCACACCAAAAAATCATCGAAAAATAAAAAAAAGGCGAAAAAAAAATTCTTAAATTTGTTTTTCCATTTTCGATGCCAGCCACACAAAAAAATCATCGAAAAACAAAAGAGGCGAAAAAAAAATTTTAAATTTTTTTTTTTCTATTTTTCGATGCCTTATTTTTTTCCATTTTTTTATTTTTCGATGATTTTTTTTGTGTGGCTGGCACCGAAAAAGGGAAAAAAAATCAAGAATTTTTTTTTTGTCTTTTTTATTTTTTGATGATTTTTTTTGTGGCTGGCATCGAAAATGGAAAAAAAAAATTAAATTTTTTTTTCCATTTTTTTATTTTGCGATGATTTTTTTTGTGTGGCTGGCATCGAAAAATGGAAAAAAAAAATTAAAAATTTTTTTTTCGCCTTTTTTGTATTTTTCGATGATTTTTTGGTGTGGCTGGCATCGAAAATGGGAAAATAAAATTTAAAAAAAAATTTTTTCGCCTTTTTTTTATTTTTCGATGATTTTTTTGTGTGGCTTGCACCGAAAAAGGGAAAAAAATTCAAGAATTTTTTTTTTTGCCTTTTTATTTTCCGATGATTTTTTTTTGTGGCTGGCATCGAAAATGGAAAAAAAAATTAAAATTTTTTTTTTCGCCTTTATTATTTTTCGATGATTTTTTTGTGTGGCTGGCATCGAAATGGGAAAACAAATTTAAGAATTTTTTTTTCGCCTTTTTTATTTTTCGATGATTTTTTGTGTGGCTGGCACCGAAAAAGGGAAAGAATTTTTTTTTGTCTTTTTTTTATTTTCGATGATTTTTTTGTGTGGCTGGCATGGAAAATGAAAAAAAAAATTTAAAATTTTTTTTTCCATTTTTTTATTTTTCCATGTTTTTTTTTGTGGCTGGCATCGAAAATGAAAAAAAAATCCATTTTTTTATTTTTCGATGATTTTTTTTTGTGTGGCTGGCATCGAAAAAGGGACAAAAAATCTAGATTTTTTTTTTGTCTTTTTTATTTTTCGATGATTTATTGGTGTGGCTGGCATCGAAATGGAAAAAAAAAATTAAAATTTTTTTTTCCTTTTTTTTATTTTCGATGATTTTTTTTGTGGCTGGCATCGAAAATGGAAAAAAAAATTAAAAAAAATTTTTTCGCCTTTATTATTTTTCGATGATTTTTTTGTGTGGCTGGCATCGAAATGGGAAAACAAATTTAAGAATTTTTTTTCGCCTTTTTTATTTTTCGATGATTTTTTGTGTGGCTGGCACCGAAAAAGGGAAAAGAATTTTTTTTTGTCTTTTTTTTATTTTTCGATGATTTTTTTGTGTGGCTGGCATGGAAAATGAAAAAAAAAATTAAATTTTTTTTTTTCCATTTTTTTATTTTTCCATGTTTTTTTTTGTGGCTGGCATCGAAAATGAAAAAAAAAATCCATTTTTTATTTTTTGATGATTTTTTTTTGTGTGGCTGGCATCGAAAAAGGGAAAAAAAATCAAGATTTTTTTTTTGTCTTTTTTATTTTTCGATGATTTATTGGTGTGGCTGGCATCGAAAATGGAAAAAAAAATTAAATTTTTTTTTTCCTTTTTTTTATTTTTCGATGATTTTTTTTTGTAGCTGGCATCGAAAATGGAAAAAAAATTAAAAAAATTTTTTCGCCTTTATTATTTTTCGATGATTTTTTTGTGTGGCTGGCATCGAAAATGGGAAAACAAATTTAAGAATTTTTTTTTCGCCTTTTTTATTTTCGATGATTTTTTTGTGTGGCTGGCACCGAAAAAGGGAAAAAAATTCAAGAATTTTTTTTTGCCTTTTTTATTTTTCGATGATTTTTTTTTGTGGCTGGCATCGAAATGGAAAAAAAAAAAAAAAATCAATTTTTTTTATTTTCGATAATTTTTTTGTGGCTGGCATCAAAAATGGAAAAAAAAATTAATTTTTTTTTTTTCGCCTTTTTTTATTTTTCGATGATTTTTTGGTGTGACTGGCATCGAAAATGGAAAAAAAAAATTAAAAAAAATTTTATCGCCTTCTTTTTATTTTTCGATGATTTTTTGGTGTGGGAAAATGGGAAAATAAAATTTAAGAATTTTTTTTTCGCCTTTTTCTATTTTCGATGATTTTTTTGTGTAGCTGGCATCGAAAATGGAAAAAAAATTAAAATTTTTTTTCGCCTTTTTTATTTTTCGATGATTTTTTTGTGTGGCTGGCATCGAAAATGGAAAACAAATTTAAGAATTTTTTTTTTCGCCTTTTTTTATTTTTCGATGATTTTTTGGTGTGGCTGGCATCGAAATGGGAAATAAAATTTATGAATTTTTTTTTTCGCCTTTTTTTTATTTTTCGATGATTTTTTTGTAGCAGGCATCGAAAATTGAAAAAAAAAAAATTTAAATTTTTTTTTTCGCCTCTTTTGTTTTTCGATGATTTTTTTGTGTGGCTGGCATCGAAAATGGAAAAACAAATTTAAGAATTTTTTTTTTCGCCTTTTTTATTTTCGATGATTTTTTTGGTGTGGCTGGCATCTAAAATGGGAAAATAAAATTTAGGAATTTTTTTTTTCGCCTTTCTTATTTTTCGATGATTTTTTTTGTGGCTGG
>NW_027041433.1:0-39016 GCF_037179485.1 Ochlerotatus camptorhynchus
AGGATGGTCCTGAACAGTCCCCCGCGTACTAGAAATTCTGAGATCCACCTCCTGGCTGGAATTCAGACATTAGAAGAACGGAGAGTATTCATACTGCAAAGGTTCAGAGACACCTGTCTGAGATCAAATCACAGATCATACGTGATCTAGCACGTTAGGTTAAGCGATACTCGTAGTTAGGTAGGTTTTCATTGCCTATTTTGGGGGCGACCCCGGCGTAGTGGTTAGCATCCATACCTCTCACGCCAAAGTCATGAGTTCTAATCTCAACCCCGGACAAGTCACGAATGACCCAAGAGCGTTAAAGTGACTATAATTAAAAAAAAATGCCTATTTTGTGGTGGAGGTAGTTTCCTTTACCAACGAAGATTTTATGTATCCATAATGAAATGGCTAAATCTAATTTAAAGCTCTTGCATGTCATACTATTTTTAATTTTTGGTGCTCTGAGTGCTGTATGTTTCACAGCCAATTTTCAAATAAAAACCATCCTTTATTTCGATGATAATGGATACTCATAAACTTACGAAGAATAAAACAATCATCCGAAATTCGCATGCATCTAATCTAAACTATTCGAATCTAATCTAACACCAACGCAGCATCCTGGAAAATGATATGTATACCTAAATCATTTTTCTTGTCTATTTGATATATGTTTCACATCGAAGTTGCGTCACACATATCAAAACGGCCAGGCCTCATTTAAGGGGCAAGATGATTCAGAAAACATCGGGAAAACACGATGCTTTCGAATCCAATAAATGAATGAAACGTGGACATCTCGTTCCGTACGTTCCGATTTTGGTAATTATATGATTGGTTGGTCGTTGGAAGCATCAAAGCTAGAAAGGTTAAGGGATGCTACATTTTCTTCTGACGGTTGGGGCATGAGCACTAACTCTTGTCCTAGCCTTTTATGACTTATGGCTATAGCGCCATTACTCGCTTTCTGAAAAGAGAAGAGGGAAAGGAAAAGGAGAAGGACAAAGGGAGAAGGATTATGTGAAATCTATGAACATAAACAATATTTTTGATTTGAAATATACAATATAGAAACGCATAACAGCGATGATCACTACCCGAGTCTTGTCACTATTATCAAGTCATAAAAAGTAACAAAAAATAAAATGTTTTACTTTGATAATTGGAAAATCCTGATTCCCTAGTTTGAATTTGTCACGGCTAGAAAAAGGTGATCTTCCAACGTTATTGATTTGAAAAGATAAAAATTTACCAAATGGAACGAACTCACCAAGTTTAGCTGCTTGACATGTGTTGATGTAGAAATCCAAATTGTAGACGAAGCTTGACGAAGATCACCATGAATTTATTAAATGTCATATATAAAAATGAAATTTACACATTGATATTGAAGGGATCATAGAGTTATGGAGAGTTGACTGTAGCAGAGCAACCGAAAGAAGTTTAATATCATCATCATCAATGGAGTTCATCAATGGAGTTTAGATCCGGCTTCATGACAAAGATCGATCAAACGGATGACGGAGTTGGACGTCAAAGTCCATCTTTCATCCAAACATCGGGGAAACAAAAGGGACCTCTCATACCACCACGCATTGCGAAGAGCCCTTCTACCACTACCGCGAATCATAATTTCGGTGCTAACACTCTAATTCAATTGGCGTTGACGGCACCTTCGAAAAACCGTGGCTTCTAACAATTTTAAATAGAGCGATTGCATTCGCAAAAATCACCATCTTAGCGCACCTCGGTGGGACTTAGTATGGGAGCGAGCTGTCAATTTGATAGTTGAGTCGTTGAGTGTCAAACAGTAAAGTTATTATCTTGCATTAAATCTTGACTTAAAACTCAAGATAAAAGTCTGTAGGATCGAAAAAAAAATCGTTGTGTTCAGAAAACAAAGCTCTTTCAGATGATGTATAAAAACAAATATTTTTTTTCTTGCAATTTGGCATTGTCTAAAGGAATCTTTATCAGCTTTTCAAAAATCGCATTCCTATGTTTCGGAAACTTTCAAAAGTTAGTGCAAAATTATGTTTTTTGATAACAAGTCCAATGAAAAAAATGATTCTACGCAAATACAAGCGTGGCATCGAAGTAGGCTATGACCACCGGTAATTAAATTGTAATCAAATAACACTCAATAAGGCTGTCCACGAGACAGTTGCGATCAGCTGATATTTTTTGTTTACCAAGAACTTTTGACAGATTGCAGTAGAACTGACAGTTTATTCTCATATGAATTTCTGCTTTGTTAACGTTTACATTCAGCACCATTAACACCAGATCATTCACACACTCTAGATTTCTAGCTGTCAGTTCCACTGAGAAACGTCTCTTGGATCACCTTATTATGTTTTTACGCTATTTTTTTTTTATTTTGCCCTTATTTTTTATGTTTTGAAACATGTTGCATTACACTTGGTAGCAATTTGAGATTACACGATTAAAAATAGAAACGAAAAAAACAAATCGCGTTACAGAATTGAGTGCAATGCAATAAAAATGTCTCATGCTGAATTTTATTTCAAAACACATTTTGATCATTTCCTTGATAGTAACCGGTCTAAATTTGGCCAAGTTGGTTGAAAATGGTTCTTAGCCTACACAGTTGAAAGTAATGTGAATTTCTATCACTATGATGCATATATGTCTGGCTGAAAATCTCCTTAATAAAGACAACCACCTCTTCATTCCTTTATTTAACGTCGGTCTCTGTTCCGCAATCTAGTGCCAATCACCGACGGACATCGAATGTGTAGGAAGGCAACTTCCACACCTGCGTAGGATATCGCACCCATTCAACACACATGGGCCGGGACCAACGGCTTTACTTCCCTTCCGAAGGAAGACGTGACCAGAGATTTTTATGCCTCAGAAAAATCCCACCGACCTCGGCTGGGATTGAACCCAGACCCATCGGGGTGTTAGAAAGCAGTCACACTTACCACTACACCACCGGCGCCGGCTGACGTTCTTATTATGGTGTGTTCCAATTATAGTCTATGTGATATACATATGTTTTTCATGTTTTGAACCCTTTTTTAAATTTGATCAATAAACCTTGGAAAATTGCTACAGTACTGCGTAGCTTCTCAGGTTTACTGTTCTGCCCGTGTTTTTTTTTTGTCAGAAGAGCGGAACGATGGGTGAACGCCTAGAATAAGCTTCTTAAAGAAGTTTCTAAATGAAGCTTCCATAAGATGCTGCTTAAGAATATTATTATAGAATCTTATTTTGGAAGCTAATTCTCGACCTTTGCCCGTCACTTCGCACCTCTACCTAAAATACACGGGCAGAACAGTAAATCTAAGTAGTTACGCAATTGTTCATGGTTTATGGATCAAGATCAAGATTTGGAAGGAGGAGATATTAGCCGAAACGCGATGAAAGGTGTCGTATGTCCAATACACAAAAAGGGCGAAAAGTTGGATTACTGCAACTACCGCGCGATCGCACTGCTGAGCGCCGCCAACAAGGTACGCTCTCAAATTCTATGCCGCCTCCTGTCACCATTTGCACGAAGGAAAAATTACAATTTCAACCACTCCATCGTGGGAGTCGGGGCGAAAATGAGAGCAAACACGAGAAAATATATCAGCGAAATCAAAAGTGGACTGTACTACAATTTGGCAGTGAGAAAATCGATAGGGATAGGTATATTGTTCACTTTTCAAGTCCAAAAGGGTAATATCCGGTTAGAACAAAATAAAGGAAAATCATTTTTTGAAGGATGACCAGGCCAGGAGAAAAACTGCGAAAATTATTATTTTTGAAATGTGTTTTAGAATACATAGGTACTAGCTAACACAAATTACCAGGTCTAACCGCCATCCGACATCTCACTGCGTCCTAGCAAGAAGTACGGTCGACTTGTTTCGCGCTCCGTTGTTTTGGAAGTTTTCTCGGTATTCACTTGATATAAATTATCAGTTTTTTTTCTCACTAAGTGACTCCTGGCATAGTTCCCGGTAAATTGATCGAAAAGTGAGTTTTTTTTAGTAGAAAGTGTCATTTTCGGAAAGAGTAATCCGTGCTATTGGAAATTCGCGAACCAATTTGGGCATCATCGTTGCGTGGTCACGCATACGCGCTTACGCATACCCGCGCACGTATCATCATCATCGAGTGTGAGCACCCGTTTCTACATCTACATCGTTCATCAATCATCGTGCGCCTGTGTGCGCTGAGTACCGAGCCTCGATCAAGTGCACCACAACGAAGGTCATCCACGCAGCGCGTCTCTTCCAGCCATCTGCGTAAACGCCTACACATATAACGCTCGGTGGTAGTAGTATAGAATTATCAGATAAGTTTTTGTTTTTTTTGTTTCTTTTCCTCCCCCATTAGTTAAATTTTCATTTTGTATTTCTGTGTTTGTAGTGTTTTCTGTGTATTGTGTCTGTGCGTTCAGTGGGAGAGCGTTTTGCGCTCCCACTAGTTGAACAAAATGGATGTTTTGTCAGAAGACGACATGGATGACCATTCATCTAAGAAAAATGATGATGTCATCCATGGTTCGTCGTCTCAGTCTGACAATGGGCAGGATGAGAAAAGCTCCAGATTGCGGTCCTACCCGAATGACTCGACTGGCCCATGGGTTGTCTATTTTCAGCCCAAAAACAAACCCTTGAATGTTGTTCAGATATCTGATGATCTGACAAAGCGATTCTCTGCCGTGACCGAAATAACGAAGGTTAGGCACAACAAACTTCGTGTGACCGTCGCTAACCTGAAACAGGCCAATGAAATTGCTGTTTCCCAGTTTTTCACACTGGAATATAGGGTGTACATTCCAGCCTCTGATGTGGAGATAGAAGGCGTGGTCACTGAGGCGAGCCTGAACCCCGAGATACTGGAGAAGCAAGCGGTTGGCCGATTTAAGAACCCCTTGCTTCCTCCGGTAAAGATACTGGCCGTTCATAGAATGAAGTCAGTATCGCTCAGCGAGGGTAAAAAGAGTTTTACCCCCACAGACTCGTTTCGGGTGACCTTTTCTGGATCTGCCCTTCCTCAATACATCGAGCTGGGAAAACTTCGTCTTCCTGTGCGGTTGTTTGTACCTCGGATCATGAACTGCCAGAATTGTAAGCGGTTGGGACATACGGCCTCCCACTGCGGCAACAAGGCACGCTGCTCCACATGCGGGGAGAAGCATGAGGATGGCGCCTGCGCAGCTACTGCACCAAAATGCGTGTACTGCAACGGAACTCCTCCTCATGCTCTCTCGTCGTGCCCGGCGTACAAACAGCTCGGGGACAAAATGAAACGCTCCCTTAAGGAACGTTCCAGGCGGTCTTTTGCAGAAATGCTTAAGACAGCCACGCCATCGACCAATGACAAAAATCCCTTTTCTCTTTTGTCAGATGACGAGACTGACTCTGACTTGGCTGAGGAGGGAACTTCTTTCAGTTTTCCGGAAGGTTCTGCACGGAAACGAAAGCGCATCCGTTCGCGAATTGTTGCAAATAAAGAACCCCAAATCAGCTTGCCCAAATCAAGGAGTGGTGGAAAAAAGGAGACTTCTACTCCACCTGGATTCCGCAGAACTGATTATACCCAGGATTTTCCACCTCTTCCGGGGACATCCAAAACCCCTGATGCCCCAATTTTAAGAACAGAAACCCCTTTTTCATCTGGGCTTTTCTCATTTGATGACATTGTGGACGGTATTCTCAAATACCTCAACATTTCTGATCCTCTGAAAAGCATTGTCCTCACATTGCTTCCGACTGTGAAATCCTTCTTGAAGCAATTGACTTCAAAATGGCCCCTTCTTGCAGCAATCATCTCCTTCGATGGATAATTTTCCAAACGAGGTCGGGGATTTGATCACTGTTCTACAGTGGAATTGTCGAAGTCTTATTCCGAAATTAGATTCGTTCAAGTATTTAGTCCATAACAATAATTGCGATGCATTTGCCCTCTGTGAAACATGGCTCTCTTCAGAAATTGATCTCCCTTTTTTTGATTTTAACATTATTCGATTGGATCGTGAGGATTCACGTGGAGGAGGGGTACTTTTGGGGATCAAAAAGTGCCATTCCTTCTATAGAGTGAATCTTCCCGAATTCCCCGGTATTGAAGTTGTCGCATGTCAGGCTACCATTAAAGGTAAGAGCCTTTGTATTGCTTCTGTATATATTGCTCCTAGAGTCTCTGTTAATCGCAAACAACTTTTCGACATATGTGCGGTACTTCCCGCTCCATGGTTGATCATGGGAGATTTTAACTCCCACGGTACAGGCTGGGGGGAGCTGTACGATGATAACCGTTCTACTTTGATTTATGATCTCTGCGACAACTTCAACATGACAATACTTAACAATGGAGAAGTAACACGTTTGGCTGGTCCATCCTCGAATGGTAGCAGATTAGACCTCACCTTTTGCTCTAATTCACTATCGTTGGATTGCACTTGGCATGTAATCCAGGATCCGCACGGTAGTGATCATCTGCCGATCAAAATTTCGATTGCCAGTGGGTTCAACTCGTCAGAATCCGTTAACGTCGCGTATGATCTAACCCGTAACATCGATTGGACTAAGTTCCAATCCGCGATAGGCGATACAGTATCGTCAGTGGAAGAGCTTCCGCCGTTGGAGGAATATAATTTCCTCTCTAATCTCATCGTCGACAGCGCACTTCAAGCTCAAACACGACCGGTGCCGCGATCGTCAATCCGTAAGAAAACACCATCGCTCTGGTGGGATCAACAATGCACGGAGGTTTACCGTAAAAAGTCCGACGCGTTTAAACTTTTTCGGAAACGCGGAACACGCGAGCATTTCGACGCATACACATCTCTTGAACGCGAACTCAAGAGCCTCATCAAGGCCAAAAAACGGGGTTACTGGCGGCAGTTTGTAGACGGATTGTCGCGCGAAACGTCTATGAATACGCTTTGGAGTACGGCGCGAAGAATGCGTAACCGGTCTACTAACAACGAAAGCGAGGAATGCTCGGATCAATGGATTCTTAAATTCGCGCGAAAAGTGTGTCCGGATTCCGTGCCGTCGCAGTTGATTCCTCGCGAAACCGCGAATTCGCTAGACGAAATCAGTCAGCCTTTTTCAATGGTGGAACTTTCACTCGCTCTCCTTTCGTGTGGCAATTCTGCCCCGGGATCTGATAGAATCAAGTTCAACTTGCTGAAAAACCTCCCAGACGTCGCTAAGAGGCGCATGTTGAACTTGTACAATCAGCTCTTGGAGCTCAATATTGTTCCCGACGATTGGAGACGAGTGAGGGTGATAGCCATTAAAAAGCCTGATAAACCCGCGTCGGATCACAATTCGTATCGGCCCATTGCGATGCTGTCGTGTATTCGGAAATTGATGGAGAAAATGATCCTTTTTCGCCTCGACCTCAGGTATGGATGCTAACCACTACGCCGGGGTCGCCCCCAAAATAGGCAATGAAAACCTACCTAACTACGAGTATCGCTTAACCTAACGTGCTAGATCACGTATGATCTGTGATTTGATCTCAGACAGGTGTCTCTGAACCTTTGCAGTATGAATACTCTCCGTTCTTCTAATGTCTGAATTCCAGCCAGGAGGTGGATCTCAGAATTTCTAGTACGCGGGGGACTGTTCAGGACCATCCTAAGGATCTTGTTCAGGAAGTTTAAGGTGATGGCATTTGGCGTCACTCTCCCAGATTGGCATCCCGTATTCTATTACGGGAAGGATGATTTGTTTGTAGACAACAAGCTTATTTTTCAGGGATAGAGTAGATTTCGATACAGTGACCTTATCAAGATGTTACACTTGGTTTTGGTTTTGTCAACGTACTCCCTGAAAATCAGCCACTATGTTGAAGAGGATGCGGAGGCCCTGGAGGTCCATTCAAGTTGTTGAGTTCTTGTCAAGGTGAACCAGGTATTGCGGTACTTGGCGGCCTTGTTGTGGCGGGCCGTCTTGTGAATTTGTACCGGCTTCAGTCCATAAGCCACCAGCTCTTCCAAGAGGATGCCTGTTTCCATGTCGTATAGTGCAGGACCACTTGGAACGGCTTAACACTCTCGATGTTGTGGGAGAGGTACTCCACCTGTGCTTGGTCCAGTATGGTCTGTAACGCCTTGT
The DNA here is from genome assembly GCF_037179485.1 of Ochlerotatus camptorhynchus. Classification (NCBI taxonomy): domain Eukaryota; kingdom Metazoa; phylum Arthropoda; class Insecta; order Diptera; family Culicidae; genus Ochlerotatus; species Ochlerotatus camptorhynchus. Next base: position 8,073 of record NW_027041433.1, read on the forward strand.
AATATTTCAACGCCGGAACCATCATTTTGTGTGCTTCCGTGCACAGCTGGATGGTGCACCGGACGCCCGCAGTCCGGGAGGGAAGCCCTTCATGTAAAAGGGCTGCATTCTGTCCTTCCTCGGCGGTCCTGTTGTTTCTGTCACCGGCTCTGCACCGTCCTTCACAACGGAGAACTGATTGTTGTCCAGCAAAGCTGCTGTCGCACTGTCACTGTTGTCTTCAGGCCTAGACCGTTTTCCGGGATTGCCGGCACTCGCACCACCGCGTGATTTTTTACCCATGGCTGGGTCAGCGAGAGCGTCTCTATTCAACGCGAGAAAAAACGGAACAACCAGGGCTGGCAAATATCATTTTCAATGAAAGAACTCACGCGATATTTACAGAGATACTTCTGTCACTATCATTGAATGAGAAAACGATGATAGAGATTTGTTTCAAAATCTCATCGATTTTTTTGTCATGACAGAACGTGGCAGTGTTGTGATCATCGTAATTACTAACTCATTTAATGCTATTAAAGTTACTTGTACCGACGAAATATTAATAATTTACTCACTCTACCGATTACATACGGTTGTTTGCTTAAATTCATCTAAATCAGTTAGAAATGTTGATGTCAAAACCCCATAAGAATTATTCTCATGAGTGCATGATCATTGAAAATTGACAAGAAAGTTTCGTCTCATAATATAGTGAGAGGTCCTGTTTTCTCATCGTCACATGACGGCCGTGATATTTACCAGCTCTGGGAACAACGCAATCGAACGAACGAAGAGAGCTAGAGAAAAAAACGTCGACTGTACTGCTCAACAGTCTGGTAACAAACAAAATAGGCAATTTTTTACTCTAAATGATCTTTATTTCTGGTATTTGTGTGGTTTTACATGTATGAATTATCAAGTGACACAAATGTGTAATTTCAATTTTATACCCCGTTCACATTACAGTGTATATCACGTGATATACGCTGTCTTGCAATGAGCACTCATACATCTTGTTTTCACTGGAAATTCTATGTTTCTTTCCTTTATTTAACGTCGGTCTCTGTTCCGCAATCTAGTGCCAATCACCGACCGCAATCGAATGTGCAGGAAGGCAGCTTCCACACCTGCGTAGGATATCACACCCATTCAACACACATACACATGGGCCGGGACCAACGGCTTTACTTCCCTTTCGAAGGAAGACGTGACCAGAGATTTTTATGCCTCAGAAAAATCCCACCGACCTCGGCTGGCATTGAACTCAGACCCATCGGGGTGTTAGAAAGCAGTCACGCTTACCACTACACCACCGGCGGAAATTCTATGTATGAGTGCTCATTGCAAGGCAGCCTATATTACGTGACATAGGCTGTAATGTGAACGGGGTATTAGTTCATTTGAAATTTTTAATTATTATTTTAAGTTCCTAGTCCTATCAGGCCTGTTTAAAATTATGACCACCTTGGTGGGATTGGTTTGTTTTAAATTGGAAAAGGTAAACTACTTACAACAACTATTTACAACTACAACTAACCTACAACTACTGTATACACCTAATCTACTACATACAAATTGCTTATCAAAGCATGTTCTTATATATTACATTTTTGTATAAGTATAGTCTTAATCTTGTTAATTCTGGAATCTACCTTGGAGATGCCTCTCTTTTCGTGTAAATTTGTTATTCTAGTGTCGAAAGGAACCAGAATCTTCATATAAACTTTGAACCAAAATTGCCAGCTCGTGTTACATAGTAATCAGCTGAAATTTTCAGATAGTGGTTTGTTCACCTATTGGCACAAATCTGAGAAAAAAAAATGATAAAAAATGTCTCCCATATAAATATGAGCCAGTCTCATGCAACATCAACGGCAACTGTCTATATAATCTATCCTGCTATATTGAAAGTGTTTAATTGTGTATAGGAAGGAGATAGGGGATGTATTGTGATGTATACGTCTTCCAAAATCGGCTCAAATCATAGAAATGGGAAGCCTTGAACCTAAACATCAAATCATACAAATCAGAACACACACTCATGCTTAACATGGAAAATTTTCAATTTCTATTTTTGGAAAATTTAAATAAAAATGGCATCCAGTGCTTAAAAATCAATGAATGTGGTAAGTTTACCCAATAAACCACGTAATTTGTGACAGTCGTGATTGACAATCGTATGCTTTGGCCCTATGGGAGCAATTTATCAATTACCTAGCGACCTCCCCCTTTGCTGCAGCGGTGGCAGGTTTCAATTATTCAAACGTAATTATCTCCCCAAACAAAGGAATGCATTATCGCGGTATGATTGCACTCTGACGGTGGTTCCTACTTGAGGATTTGTATGTTTTGATGATAGTCATTGTTTAAATTCATGAAATGCTATGTCCAAAAAATTTCCCATCAATTTCCACTTGAGCAATCACTTTTCACTCTTATCAGAAGAGGGAAACACGCCAAACAGGAATTTTAGACCCGTTGCACACGTGCACTCGTCTACGGAAGAGCTCGCGTACTTTGCTGGATAGTCGTTCCCGACCGTTCCGAAAGCGAAAGCGTATCCTACATAATCTCCCGCTGCCACATTCTGCTAAAAGCCCCATTTTCTATCGCCCCTTTTATAGCCCAGCTCATATATCTACGCTTCTACGTATGTACCAAAACTAAGAGCACCCAGAATTGCATATGTTAGCCTCTTCCCTTCAGTCCCACCACAACCGCGGCCATCCGCACACCCACACCTTGTCTTCGTCTCGGCTTGGAAAACATGGTCATTGTCATGTTCCTGATCCAGCATCCAATTTCATTCAACCCCGCTCTACTCCAATCGTCACTGCTGTTGAACCCGTTTCGAACTGCCAGCGCTTGATTTCGTGGAATATTTTAGAGCTTCCAGAACGGGTTTGGGTGCACATATCCCACATTATAAATTCTGACCATGATGCGCTTGAGAAGTGTTAGTGTGAGATCGGTGGTGCTGGAGAGGGTGGACATTTTAATGAAAATGTGTCTATCCGTAACCGGTGTATCAGCCTTCCGTTCCGCCAAATAGGTATGTTGTGCTATCGCTGCAGAAGACCAGGTGACCAACAAAGAAAAGTATCGGTAGGGAGTTTTCGATGGACAGACAATGCCGATGACTATATTATTTGTCAGATGGCTTCAATATCAGGTTTATGATGGCGAAAATGTTTAAGTTGCGATGAAATTCTGTCTGTGGATTCTAATCATAAAAATTAAAATAATAGTAGAAATGGTGGCTGTAGGAATTCCTTTGCCAATTTATGTCAGGGGAAATAATGAAGGCTATGAAAGCTCATTATTTCATGAGGAAGTATCATATTTAAGGACATCGTTTGTACCTTGAGTTGAGTAGTTCAACACTTCATTTATTTATTTTTGATAAGTTCAAAAACTGACGAAGGTGTTAAACGGCAATGAGGTAAGTGCATTATATTTCGTGAAATGTGCCTTTTAGAAAAACGCTGAATTATTCGAATTCAGAAATTCGCCAACACAAATGGGGATTTTTTACAATTACCGAACAGGTTTGGGTCGAAGGGTCTTCGATTTTTATGTAACTTCGCCCATAGTTAGAGTTCAAAAATATTTTAACAAAAGTAAATTTAAAAAAAAAATCAGGGTTGCCAATATTCCCGGAAAACCTAAGTTAAAGTTTTCCGATTTTATCGGACACCACCAACTCAAAAAAATCATTTCTTTTGAACAAAGCATTTTACAGTCAAAGTCAAACTATCAAAAATCACTTGTAATTTTGTCAGCTATTGATAAAAAATACAGTTGAAAACAAATTTTTCATGAAAGTTTTCACCATTAATGAAAATCCAAAAAAAAAAGCTGTGAAAATTATTGTCTGTATTATGAATTTTCATCAATTTTTTTTTTTTTTTTTTTTTAGATTTATAAGCTTTTTTTTTGGTGAAAATTATAAGATGGTAGGGGAAATGGCTTTAATGTTGACGTATTGATCTAATATTGGGCCCATCGCTAAAAATCTGCTATTTATCAATTTTATCTAGATGAACGCGTCATTGGGACGGTACTAATGAATATTTTTGGTCGCTATTGAAAATTTAGTCGATTGCTGAATTTAAGTATGGGCCCAAATTAGGGGCTTTAAGGCCGACATTACATCCATTTCCCCTATCTTATACCGTTTATGAGATATGTCCGAAAAACTAATGACCGGTCTAGCGCTCTTCTTTAAAAAAAAAATCGAATTGTTCTTTTTCCTCGCACACCGTCCGTACGCGTTGCAGCTTAAAAACCTACCTACCCAACTATAAAGGGTGATACGGTCAAAACGCGTGTAAATCGGTGGAAACGCGTGTAAATCGGGGAAACACGTGTAAATCGGTGAAATCGTTTATTTAAAAAATCAAATTAAATTTCTTTTTCAAGTTCAATTAGTATAAAATTCAGGAAAAATATTCAGTTAGGCTTCCGCTTTTCCAAATCCGAATTGCCGGGCCTTACGCTTTACCCCTGCCATCAGATTTTGTACAGCCACCTTGTCCACCTTCTTCGCCGCAGAAAGCCAGTTTGCCTTGAACTGCTGCTCGCCCTTAGCAGTTTTTTGGTCTTCTTTAGGTTCCGCTTGACAATAGCCCAGTATTTCTCAATTGGGCGGAGCTCTGGCGTGTTGGGAGGGTTCTTGTCCTTGGGAACCACCTGCACGTTGTTGGCGGCGTACCACTCCATGGCCTTTTTACCGTAATGGCAAGATGCCAAATCCGGCCAAAACAGTACGGAACAACCGTGTTTCTTCAGGAAAGGCAGCAGACGTTTATTCAAACACTCTTTCACGTAAATTTCTTGGTTGATAGTCCCGGAAGCTATGAAAATGCTGCTTTTCAAGCCACAGGTACAGATGGCTTGCCAAACCAGATATTTCTTTGCGAACTTTGACAGTTTCATGTGCTTGAAAACATCTGCTACCTTTCCCCTTCCTTTTGCCGTATAAAACTCCTGTCCCGGAAGCTGCTTGTAGTCGGCTTTGACGTAGGTTTCGTCGTCCATTACCACGCAGTCAAACTTCGTCAACATCGTCGTGTACAGCCTCCGGGATCGCGCTTTGGCCGTCGTATTTTGTTTATCATCGCGATTTAGAGTCACTACCTTCTTGTAAGTTGATAGTCCGGCTCGTTTTTTGGCTCGATGCACGGTTGTAGACGATACACCCAACTTATTTGCGGCATCTAGGAGAGAGAGGTTAGGGTTTCGCTTGAAACTACCGGCAACTCTCTTTGTCGTCTCAGCGGCTTCCGGTTTTCGATTTCCCCCCGATCCAGACTTCCTGGCTGTTGACAAACGTTCCCCAAACACTTTAATTACATTTGTAACGGTTGATTTGGCAACTTTTAGCGATTTTGCCAACTTTGCGTGCGAGTAGCTCGGATTTTCGCGATGCGCGAGCAAAATTTTGATACGCTGCTCTTCTTGCTTGGACGGCATTTTGACAACTGAAGAGTGAATTTAAAAATCAAAATAGGAGCAACATTCTACACACACACACCTTCAAAATGAGGGGTGTTCAGGTTTTTTTAATGCAAAATTGAAAGAAATACGTCAAGTTGATATTGACCAAATTTTGACCGTATCACCCTTTACTATAGTAACATCAGGTGAAATTATATTAAAATCTAGGGATCGGCCGAGTTGAAACGTCTAAGTCAAACGATCTGGTCGATATTATGAAACATATCGTTCGGTTGATCGTCGCCACTATCCAAATCTAATAACGTTCGACCTCGACAAATTTACTTGAATTTATAGACTATACATTAAATGTAATGGATAATGGAAACCACGTAGAAGCTATCAATACGGACTTTAGCAAGGCATTTGACCGAATTGACATACCGTGCCAGCACCATATTTGACGCGTCCCTAATGATGACGCACTCGTCTAATTTTTATCGCATCTCGATGTTGGCAAGATATTTTTCAAAACATTTTTACACCATCATCCCTAGAGCACAGGAACTAATATTTGCAGAAGTAACATTTCAAAAATAATGATTGAAAATAGTCGAACATTATTGAGTGCGTCGATTTAGGAACCGCTTCGAATATGGTGCTTCCACGGTACCAATGCTACCCTTCAAATTGAAAAAAAAAAAATGGAATTGAGCCAGGACTCCTGAAATGGCTTGAATTATATTTCATGAACAGCCCCTTAGTTCATAAACTACGTAGACATTTTAGGGGGGGAGGGGGGGGTTGGAAATTATCAAAGGTTCATACAAATTTAAAAAAAATGTATGAACAATTGTCTACGCAAGGGGGAGGGGGGGGGGGGGTTCAAGAATAAAAAAAAATGTCTACGCATTAACAGCCCCCAATCGCCAACAAATAATTAAATTCAATGGAAAGAAATCGACCCCGATTCAAGTCACCTCAGGAGTCCCCAAAGGGTCTCATATGGGACCTCATTCTCAAAAAAATAAAATTGCTAATCTATGCCGACGACATGAAGCTCTTTTTGAAAATAAGAAATGATGAAGACATCAAAATATTCCAGAGTGAAATACACATACTTTACACATGGTGTAAAAAAAGCCTATTAAAACTGAATGTAAAAAACGCAATTTAATATCATTTAGCAGGAAAAGAACACCATCAAACATTTCAATTGAATTAGGAAATCAGAATATAGAAAAATGAGAAAAAGTTAGGGATTTATGGATTTTCTTAGACTCCAAACTAACTTTCACAGACCATTACAATACAATTATTCACAGGGCAAATAACATGCTAGGCTTTATCAAGTGATTTTGCTACAACTTCAGGACACATATTAAAACACTATATATTGCCTATGAGAGGTCAATACGGGAATATTGCAGCATTGTATGGTCTCCATTTTCAATCACACGCGAAGAAAGATTAGAATCAGTACAAAAGCAATTTCTATTATATGCCCTTCGTAAATAAGGTTGGACATCATTTCCTTTTCCATCATATGAAGCACGCTGCATGCTTATAAACATACAAACATTAAAAGAGTGACGCGAATATGCAATGGAAACGATATCGTTTTGTAGCGCATTAACTCAGCAGAACTTTTATCAAAATTAAATTTTTATGCACTTACTCGACAACTCAGAAATGGTGGGCGTTGGCCAAATTTGGATTTTTCAGATATATTCCTAAATAGGACCTAGATTATTTAATCCTCTAGTAACCTCAAGTCCGTGCTCTGTCACAATGTTTCATTGTGATTAATCAAACACAGCAAAAAAATAATTTTGATATCACATCAAAGTGGATGCACTACAATCATGTCGAAAATTTCATGTAATTTTTATGACCACATAAATAAACAAATGCAGTAAAAGCAGCGCAATGTCAGTTCATGCATTGTATTAATGATAATTTTGTCCTTTTTAGCAAGTAATATTACACCATATTTTCGACATGATTGTAGTGCATCCACTTTGACGTGATATCAAAATTATTTTTTTGCTGTGAAACTCAAAAGGGTAATATAAAAATTTGGGGTAAATTTGAAAGAAAGGGAACTTGGAGTGTAGAGCGCACTGCCCACTGGACGATTCTGAAGCCTGGCCAAGTGAGTGGGGTATGGGTTTATTTGATTGAACGTCATTTCCAATGTATATATTGATACATTCAAACCATAAGATTGAGATAAGACAGAGATAGGATGCGGAGGGCCTGCTTAGAAGGAGCGTAACCCATGTTATGGTTTCCATTTATTAAATAGTTCAGATAGGCTAGAAATGACAGGTTTATAGTGAGAGAATGTACGATATTGAGAAAGCATAATTTTCATAGGGTTCAGAGCGCTGAGCTGTTCGTTTGTAGTTTAACCTTCCTTCAAAACCAATTTGGCTCTAGAACAATTTTAAACTTGTTCCACATTATTCACATGTTGCAATTATTGAAAAGAGCTCAATACAAGATAGCCACAGAGAACAGACGATGAGGCTCCAAAATTTCTCTAAAAACTTGTGTAAAGATTTCTATTCGACTTAAGCGCCACTAACGGCGACTTCCCCACTTAAAAACTCTCTTTGACAACATGATGGCGCTGACGTTGCAAAACTTACACTAGACACTAAGTGCTGGTAGCGCCAAGTGGCAATTTTCAACAGAAAATTTATCGATACTAGCGCCAAATTGGTCGAAAGTGGAAAATTTATAGAGAAAATCAAGAGATGCTAGCACCACGTAACGGCGACGTTCCCACTTATTTTACACAAGTTTCTGACCGAACTTGAACGTCTGTTCTCTGTGGCCGCTCTGAACCCTATGAAAATTATGCTTTCCCAATATGGTACATTCTCTCAATTTTTAGCAGATAATTTATCGATACTAGCGCCAAATTGGTCGAAGGTGATAAATTTATAGAGGAAATCAGGAGATGCTAGCGCTACGTAACGGCAACGTTTCCACTTAACTTTACACAAGTTTCTGACCGAACTTGGACGTCGGGTCTCTGTGAGATAGCAATACAATTAAATAGAAATACCAAAATCTTACCGAGTAGTTTAGCTGTTCTGATTTCGGTACAGTTTGTTGAGGCAGAGGAGTTTCGAACGACTTTGAATACGGTTGTGTATTAAGTTTGTTCTCTGTTTTGTGCGTGCATTCGCTTTCATAGTTTTCGGCTGCATTTGCCGGATTAGCGCTGGGCTGGCACTCTGCCTTCCGGACGGTTATACGTGTGTGAGTGATGGTTTTCTCGCTTTCCGTGAAGTTTTAGAATCGAGAAAGAAAACATGATTCATCATGTTTGCAAGCAACAGAAGATTTAACGCTATCTGCGTTGTTTGATTTTTTCTCCCAGTCCAGAAATTTGTGGCATCGCGAGTGAAGATTTTAATTTTAGTTTATTTACGCGGTGATGATGTTGGTTCACTCGCAACTATTTTTGAAAAAAATAAGTGTTTTCGAACGAAAGTGTACCATAAGTGCTTCTGAACGTGTTTCGTAGTTGGGTGTGGTGAAATTCGTGCATTCCCGTTTGATTTTGGAAATCCGTATCACAAAATTGCCCACCGATTCCTTTTTTTGCCGTTCGACGACGACGGGTGTGCTTTCGCAAGAGTGACGTTTATTGGATCCGTTTCGATTTGCATCGAGTGACGGAGATTGTGAGTAAGCTGCAGGATGTCTCGCTGGATACGCCCAAGACTGGACGGGCGGTAGCTGGTGGCCGTGAACGGTTCATGGGGAAAGCACTAGATGCGAACCTCCTCCCAGATCACCATGGCAATACAGGCAGTATTACAACAAAGGTATTGCGGATTTCACACCTGATTAGACTCCTGCGCTAAAAATAAGTACACAGTAATATTTTCGCACTGGTCATAAAAGTTAAATATGGAGCTTCTTAATGCTTTCTAGAGCTTCTATTCAACAGTGTAGCTTGCTAGTAATGTTCTAAAGCTGTTACTGCTTTCAAATAAGTCGATTTTTAAATTTTCTGGCCTGTGCGAAAATATTACTGTGCAATTATTTTTTGCACAGGAGTCTAATTTGGTGCAAAATGCGCAATAATTGCCATTAGATATGTTGCAAACAGTGACAGATAGCGGACATGAAGAAGCAGTGGAGGTGCCGGGCAAAGGTGTTTATCCTAGACAAATGATAAGTTTCAAATTCTCTATTGTCGTTGTCGTAGGCGCCGTCGTAGGCGCCGTCGTAGGCGCCGTCGTAGGCGCCGTCGTAGGCGCCGTCGTAGGCGCCGTCGTAGGCGCCGTCGTAGGCGCCGTCGTAGTCGCTGTCGTAATCGCCGTCGTAGTCGTAGGTAGTACCGTTAGTATATTTAAAATTAAACATCAACCGCTGAAAATATGAATTATCGCGTATTTCTGTTGTTCATTACATTCCAAGTGAAATTCGGAACGTAATTTCATTGGAATAGCTTGTTTAACCAGGTCTTAAGCAATCGTAACGTCGGTCATAGCTTGTTATCATTGTCTGAACCATGCGTAAAGAGAAAATCGAAACATTGTACGTCGCGTGAAAGTGGATCTTAATGAAGGCCTAAGTACTCTTTCGTAGCATTTAGTTTTCGGATTTCAAGATCGTCGGTTGCAGTTAGGACATCAATTTAGCTTATCGTTTACCAAAATGAACCCTGCTGCAAACCCAACCCTCTTACCCAACATCCCTGTGATTCCTCTTGTAAGTGCAGAGGACTCCTCGGCTTCCATCAAAGCGAGTGTCACGTCATTACATTCCTACCCATTCCTTTCTTGACCTGCGTTCAGGCGCGGCTAGCGCTGGTATTGCCTAATTCGAGATCACCAATTTTTACACATTGAGGATGATTGCTAGTCCCAAGCATCGTCTATTGGTTCTCTGTGTAATTACAGCTGGTCTGGCAATAAGCAGTAGCAACCGTGGGCGGTCAATCATGCTCATGCTCTGATTTCGGTACAGTTTGTTGAGGTCGGGTATAGTTTCTGGGTATGGATGCCCATTTTGAAATAACTCATATTAGCACAGAGTAATAGTTTTATCACAGACAAACAGACATAACACATGGAATATTTCTCACTATAAAACATCGTCGCTAAAACATTACCGCCATCTGTTGAGTACACTGTGGTGGGCACTACACTGAACAGATGGCGGTAGTGTGTAAACGTCAAACGCAAGGGAATTGACTATACGCGCCACAGGTGGTGGTACTACCAACTACGATACTTTTAAATTGACCGTTAAATGCTTATTCGATGAACAACTTGCGAGTAATATGTCTGTTTGTCTGTGGTTTTATTGTTAGGGAACTTTCTTTTGGGATCGTCTGTTCTTCATACAATTTTCATTATTCATACTATATTAATCATGATCAGTCTTAGAAAATGTTATATGTTTAAGCCCCGTTCTAGATTTGTTTGTTTTTTTTTTTTTTATTGGGTATCAAACTGGAGCTGCGTGACAGCTTAGTTTTCAAGACTTGACCCATTTGAATAAATTTTGCTTCTATCTTTGACAATACAGCAGAAGACTAGCTTATGTTGGCCGCTTGAACACTGGGTTCCGTATGTATTGTTTCAAGATAGTTATAGAAAAAATGCTGTGACGTGTGCCCGTAAAGGGTGATACGGTCAAAATTTGGTCAAGGGAAAACGCGTGTAAATCGGTGAAATCGTTTATTTAAAAAATCAAATTAAATTTCTTTTTCAAGTTCAATTAGTATAAAATTCAGGAAAAATATTCAGTTAGGCTTCCGCTTTTCCAAATCCGAATTGCCGGGCCTTACGCTTGACCCCTGCCATCAGATTTTGTACAGCCACCTTGTCCACCTTCTTCGCCGCAGAAAGCCAGTTTTCCTTGAACTGCTGCTCGCCCTTAGCAGTTTTTTTGGTCTTCTTTAGGTTCCGCTTGACAATAGCCCAGTATCTCTCAATTGGGCGGAGCTCTGGCGTGTTGGGAGGGTTCTTGTCCTTGGGAACCACCTGCACGTTGTTGGCGGCGTGCCACTCCATGGCCTTTTTACCGTAATGGCAAGATGCCAAATCCGGCCAAAACAGTACGGAACAACCGTGTTTCTTCAGGAAAGGCAGCAGACGTTTATTCAAACACTCTTTCACGTAAATTTCTTGGTTGACAGTCCCGGAAGCTATGAAAATGCTGCTTTTCAAGCCACAGGTACAGATGGCTTGCCAAACCAGATATTTCTTTGCGAACTTTGACAGTTTCATGTGCTTGAAAACATCTGCTACCTTTCCCCTTCCTTTTGCCGTATAAAACTCCTGTCCCGGAAGCTGCTTGTAGTCGGCTTTGACGTAGGTTTCGTCGTCCATTACCACGCAGTCAAACTTCGTCAGCATCGTCGTGTACAGCCTCCGGGATCGCGCTTTGGCCGTCGTATTTTGTTTATCATCGCGATTTGGAGTCACTACCTTCTTGTAAGTCGATAGTCCGGCTCGTTTTTTGGCTCGATGCACGGTTGTAGACGATACACCCAGCTTATTTGCGGCATCTCGGAGAGAGAGGTTAGGGTTTCGCTTGAAACTACCGGCAACTCTCTTTGTCGTCTCAGCGGCTTCCGGTTTTCGATTTCCCCCCGATCCAGACTTCCTGGCTGTCGACAAACGTTCCCCAAACACTTTAATTACATTTGTAACGGTTGATTTGGCAACTTTTAGCGATTTTGCCAACTTTGCGTGCGAATTTTCGGATTTTCGCGATGCGCGAGCAAAATTTTGATACGCTGCTCTTCTTGCTTGGACGGCATTTTGACAACTGAAGAGTGAATTCCAAAATCAAAATAGGAGCAACATTCTACACACACACACACCTTCAAAATGAGGGGTGTTCAGGTTTTTTAAATGCAAAATTGAAAGAAATACGTCAAGTTGATATTGACCAAATTTTGACCGTATAACCATAGAGGTAACTCTAAGACCACTGGGTCCCGAAGAAAATCATTATTATTTTTGGCTCACTCAGTACCAGAACAACGGTCCCAAGCAGTCCCAAGCTATTTCACTCACCCCTGCATGTTCTGCATGAATCCACACACCCCTGATGTTATCTGTCAAACTTTCATAGCGAATCAAAACAAACATAGTGTAGTAATAGAATTTCAACTAGAATAGGGTACGTTAATCGTTTGCTTGGGACCAATAGGCTACTAAAGTGGTGAGCCAATTTAAAATCGTTAGTTTCGTATTGATTGTTGGTATAACCCTTTAGATGCATCCGCGTAGTAAACCGATTGAATAAGTAAATCCCTTTCGAACAAAATATCTAAATTATGTAAGTTACGAAAACCGCGCGAATTCCGAAAGCCGTGCGAGACAACCGAAGCGAGAAAAAAGGCTTATTATCATTTAAAGAGTGCCACCAAAATAAATGTGATAGCCTATGTTGGCAAGTTGATTAATGTTGGTTTCCTCCCTAGATATTCTACTTATTTACTACTGAGCTTTGTATCAAATTAGTTAATTTAAAGAACGTATCAATCATTTTAAGATTTCGCGACCGCACCGAACAAATTCTATACTACATAAGCTCAAAAGCGTTTGAGAAGCTCTACCGAATTGCGTATCACTTCTGCGTAAGCTCCGTAGACGTAGGCGCGCTGAATCCGACAGTCGTCAAAGGTTTAACCTGCACCAACACCGCTTAAGGAACGACCTCGAGTCAGTAAAACCATATAGAGCTCAACATCTAAATTACGTAAGATACGAAAATCGCGCAAATTGTGAACGCCACGCGAAACAACCGTAGAGAAAAAAAAACAGCTTATTATCACTTAAAGAGTGCCACCAAAATAAATGTGATAGCCTATGTTGGCAAGTTGATAAATTTTGGTTTCCTCCCTAGAAATTCTACTTATTTTACTGTAGAGCTTTGTTTCAATTTAGTTATTTTACCGCACGTATCAATCATTTCAAGATTTCGCGACAGTACCGAACAAATTCTATACTACAGAAGCTCAAAAAAATTTTTTTTTGGTGAGCTCTACCGCATTGCGAATCACTTCTGCGTAAGCTCCGTAGACGTAGGCGCGTTGATTCCGACAGCCGCGAAAAGTTAAACATGCATCAATACCACATAAGGAAAGATCGATTTTACGTATGGTTTAGTTCATAGATTAACATTGACTGCTGTTTAAAAATGTAAGTACTTGAACACTATGAAATAAGTTAAATTAAATGCTTTAACCGCATATATAAGAGATTTCGCGTTTTGAGAGAATAATATAGTAATACAATACAGTAATACAATATCTCCAAAAGTTTAAAAGCTATTATTTGTCACATACCTCTACTTTTACTTATTTCCTAAACTATTTCTCTGCCTGCGTTTTCTTTTTAAAGTTCAAGACTAAATAAGAAGATTTATTCTACAACTTTAAAGGTTAGTTGCCTCCCTAAGCGGACCCCCCGCATCCTAATTCTTTTGTTAATCTACTTAATGTCATTAGACTTTCTGAAGTTTCTTATTTAAGTTCATTTGATGATTATGATATCTCATTAGTCTAATTTAATAAATTATTAAAAGCTCTAATTCACCTAATCAATGCATGATTAGCACCATGCTTTATTAAGTACCTGCACTTGTACTTGTAATCTAAAATTAAACGTGTTTCAAGTACTTTTGATTTAAGCCTATACCTATTTATTATATCTTAGTTCGACCCAGGTAACACCTTCATGTGACTAAAATAGTTCATTTTGAAGTTAGTTTCCTAGCTGATTTTTAAATTATATAGGGTATATGCTCCAACTATGCTCACACGCTTCCACAATGTCGCACCACAAAAATACGTATGGATATGTCACAATAGAAGCACGCCACAGTAGAAATCCCGAGCCATAGTTCAAACACTTATCCCAAATCAAAATGAAGCACATATAAGATTAGATACAATACCATGTACAAAAATGATGTTTAACATTATTTCCTGAGTAATACTTCAATGAACACAACAATGAAAGCTTGTCACGCAAATAGAAGGAGCACCGTTGGGCACTTTCTGAAATAAAGGGCGAACACGAAATTATTGCGACACATTCAACAGGGCATAACTTTTTTTACCATTGGGTAAAAATCAACCAAATTTTGCACACTTTCTCATTGATGTGTATTGTGTACATGCTGTCAAACTCGAAGTCGTGTTTTTCGATTCAACGAAAATGGAGGTGAACCAACGCGAGTTGAGAGAACAAATTCATTCCAAACACCTGGAATTTCCTGACCTGTCGCACCGGCAGTTGGGAAAAATGTTGAACATTCACCATTCAACCGTCTCCAGAGTGTTGAAGCGGTTCCAGGAGCGGTTGACGTTGGACCACGGCAAAGGAGCTGGAAGAAAACCGGGACCGGAGAACAAAAAGACGGAGGGAAAGGTGAAGCGGATGATTAAAGCAAATCCTAACGTCTCAAGCCGTGATTTGGCTAAAAAGATCGGCATGTCGAAGAGCTACGTCCAGAATGCAAAGAAGAGAGCTGGACTACATACATACAAGGTACAGAACTTCCCAAACCGCGATGAGCGGCAACAATCGACGGCTAAAACTCGGGCACGGAAGCTCTACGAGAAGATGCTGACAAAATATGGCTGCTGTGTGATGGACGACGAAACGTATATAAAAGCCGATTTTAAGCAAATTCCGGGGTTGGAGTTTTTCACCGGCAAGAGCAAGTTCGATGTGGACGACAAATTTAAGTAGAAGAAAATGTCGAAGTTCGCCTCCAAATATCTCATTTGGCAGGCCATCTGCTCTTGCGGACTGAGGAGTGAGCCTTTCGTGACAAAGGGCACAGTAAATGGCGAGATCTACAAATCTGAGTGCCTCGAGAAGCGCCTTTTGCCGTTCTTGCAGCAGCACGACGAAGCTCCGCTATTTTGGCCAGATTTGGCATCATGCCACTATTCTAAAAGTGTCCTGGAGTGGTATGAGGCCAATTCTGTCCATTTTGTTCCAAAGGACATGAATCCGCCAAACTGTCCGGAGCTGCGCCCGGTGGAGCAGTACTGGGCAATAATGAAGCGGGAACTTCGGAAGAGCAAGAAGACAGTCAAAGACGGGAAGGACATGTTAAGAAAATAAAAAAAAAACTGAGAAACTGGTACCGGATGACACTGTAAAGACTTTGATGGAGGGCATCAAGCGAAAATGCGTTCAATTTTACACTCAAGGCTCCATCGATTAACTTTTCTTTTGATTTTTGAAGTAAATATATGTATAAAACTACCCTAAAATTTTGGTTTGATTCTAAACATTATAAGAAAATTGGCATGACATAATCACACCCAACGTTAGTGCCTATACGTAAGCGTACTACGACGCGGCTCTCAATTAAAGAAGTAACAAGTGTGATACTATCACTGCTAGACTAGATCTTTGGTTCTCTCATGCAGTGGTTTATAAGAGAGGGGAAGTTTAGTAATCCCCATTGCCTGCCCATGACGCCATTCTATCGCGGCATGAGCCAGCAACGTCCATAAACCTACCGTCTCCAACACTCCACTATAAAGCATGAAATTAAGCCCGCCCACCAACAGCAAGGTGCAAAAACTAGCCAAGGGGAGGGCGTTCTAGATTTGTTTGTTATTCATATCTTATGCATTGCAGCTCGCGAAAGGTTACCAAATATGGGCGATCTGAGAGCTGAATAGAGGCAAATAAAATAGGGAACACAACACCATGACCCAAATGACTAACCAACGCATGCGGCTCACACTTAACTTGTTCTATTTCTTTCTTCCCCTCATGTAGCAATATTACCTACATGAGAACAAATGGGAACACGGCCAGATTGTCAATAGGAAGAAGGAAAAAAAGCGAGAAAACGTAAGAGAGTAAGCAGTCAGAAAGGATTAGGCCGTTTGGAAACAGCCAATTTATGCTGGACGGAACTGGCAAGTAGGATAAGAATTGTAAAAGGTGTGTGCTTGCATGATTTACCTATTTTTAGAATTACCTATAAGCCACATGAGAACCTCATTTCCTTCAATTACTACTCCATTGCAGCACACACCTAATAATGATCACTAACATTCATATAGTTTCAGAATTATGGATATTATAATCAAAAGGTGAGTTGTAAAGTATAATTACCATGCATAAATAGATATAAGTTAATGTACCAGAACCTGGACGGACACGGGTCTACCCAGGGGAGGACCCGGATACGACCACCCATGTGTGTCTAGAGTATCGCACGAGCTGACGAGTGCAACGGGAAGGACAGTAGGTGTATAGACTAGGGGGTTAGTCCCTAGATAAGCCAACTTAGCGGTTGGCACAGCCTATACACTGAACAATTACAATTACTCGACAACTCAGAAATCGAAATGTATTTGCTTGCTTATAAACTCAGCATCGCACAAATTATGCAAAATTTGGGTCATTAAATCGCATGATGGCGTCTTACAATCAATACTGCGAAACCTATATCTAAAACTATATTTTAACTTCATACGGAATCATAACTCGTAAGAAGTAAAAATAGAATAGCAGACTGCATTTGGACTTTATTGGAGCTTTCGACAGATGTAGCCGTCCTGTAGCACCGCGGTATTTCTACCTTTGCTACTTCAGGAATCACCTTCAGCCAACACACTACGAAAAAGTCATGTAAATTTCCGTGCCCTGAGATCGACACATGCAAGCGGCCCAAATGACATAAGAATCAGTTGAAAGAAACCAGAAAATCAATTCAATCAAGCGTACTTTTCGTCGAGTTACGTATGATTTGGTTTAGGAACACTTAATTTTACATGACATGTTTGTTTACGTTCCATAATTTACGTCAAAGATGGATTACGTCTCGTGTAAAAATAGTTATTTCTAAGTGTGAATGCAAACACATCTCAAATTGTTTTTCTTCGATGGGGTCATCCCATCCGACGGACTTTCTCCAAATTTCCTGCAGTACCACCTTCAGGTACATTAAGCAATGACCGATGAGTCCTAAGGGGTTGAATATCATCATCATGGTCCTAGGCCATTCCCGTTTCGTTGGTTTCCGCTGCCCCGACATTAGCTCAGGATCGTACCGAGGCAAAACCTTGAAGGTGAAACAGTCAGTTGACGTATTCCACCACATCCCAAGAACTTTTTCGGTTGTTACCCCTTCTGCCATATTGAAGTCCTTCTCTTTCGTTTTTCGCTAATGCAACGCCCTCAAAACACCCGGGCAGTTTGAGAACCAGTTTCTCATTTCAAAGCCGGCTTCTGCATGAATTTTCTTCACTTCCCGTGCGAGGTCTACTGCTTCTTGTTCACTTTCAACACTTACAAACATGTCATCGACATAATGTTGATCAACGATAGCTCGTACAGCGGTAGGGTGGCCCTTCTTGGAGCGCATGACACTCCAAACGGTAACACCAACATGATGTATACGCTAGGATCCACGTTGCCTTCATCCGTCTCCAAAAAAAAACAGCACAATCGAACATCTTGCCTCAGTAGAACTTGCAGATACATCTCCCGGATATCCCCGCAAATTGCGATCCGGAACTCTTGAAACTGGACGAGAACTGCTAGTAGCGACGTCAACAGGTCGGGATCGCATTTTCTCTTTCATCATATGAACGCTGCATGCTGATCAACTTAAAAACACTCAAAGAGCGTCACGAATCCTCAAAATTATTCTCACAATTAGACTTTTACACACGGTGTCGACATCTTAGAACATGGAAATTATGCTCAGTGTCAATGCTTGGTTGACATCGTTTTATTGGTCCAAGTTGAACACATGCTACCTCAACTCAACTCATAATGTTACAGCCTTATCCACGAATTCAAAAACTTCCCACCAAAATTCCACGCTAACCATTAATAGGAAACAATTCGAAACGAATTTCCCCAGCCTCTCAACGCAAGTAGCATCAGCAAAAGTACTTTGAATCAACATTAGTGGCAATAGTTCCGCAGGAAGCTACAAGAGCTACAACCACTCAAATGATTATTAAACTTCTACACCTGTAGGACTTTTGCAGAACGTTTAGTCTCTCCTCCTGGAGGTAATTTCCGACAGGTGATTCGAAGGTAAAGTTTTCCTCGGGCTATAATGTCTACTAGACTACTAGAGTGAGCCTGAGTTTTGCGTAGCCCATAAGGAAGCCCCACTCAGGAAAATTACGACACAAGTTTTGTCAGTTTTATGATAGTTGTCTACGACCTCGTCGTCGGAGGTCGCAGGTTATTCCTACTTCCTAGGCGGACGCTCAGAGGCCCCGGGCAAGCTAAACTTTAAAATTCTTACTGATGGAAGAGGGAGTAGGGGAGCAAATAAATTCCGGAACAGTGCAATTTATTCGCCAAGAAAAAGTGCCAAAGCAAGCAAAAACGAAAGTTTCATAATGCTGTGGCGCGCATATCGCACTGGTGCTAGCAGAGACGCTCAAAAGTTATGCATTTTTCTGATGCCACTGCTTGCCACCACCTAGCGACCTTTGCGTTGCGTTGTTGCACCAGCTTGTTCATTTTAAATTCTATTATGACGTGTCGGGTGAAGTCTGAAATTCTTCCACCTTCACCGTGCCCCGGCTGTCGTGTTTCGCTCTACTGGGATGCTGCTAGGTGCAGTTTTTAGTGAATTGCTTCACGCCAACAGTGAAAACAATAAATCAAATTTGCACCTACGACGACTAGAATGGTGCAAGCTGCAAACCAGATGCACTTGAGGGAGTAGCGAAAATTACCCCTGAATCCAAACGGTAAGGTGGCCAATTTTGGACTCTGCATATAAATCTCGAAGCTGTCCGCTGGAATAAGGCAACTGTTCAACACTGGCACCAACGTTACCTGCTGTCAGATTCGGGACAGCTCTGTGCTGTGCAATGCACACGAATTTATAGCAAAATCAGAGACAATTAGAATCACGTACTACGGTTGCGAACCATACGAAGCCGTGATTATCCTTGCTGAAAAGGATTTAACCGGTGCGTTCAGGATCCCTCGGAATGTGAAATTTCGATTCATCCAGCACATATCCAGGATGATTTATGACTTTTCGGTTTGACTATAGTCCCTAGTCGGGAACATCATCATTCGGTCGATGCACGTGTATCGGTCTTTCGGATGGTGATGCTGGAAGCTTTTGCGGATCAGGACGATCAAATATTCATGTATCAACAAGTTTAATCAGTTTGGCCCAAACGAGACACACACTCACGCCCATGCATACACAAGTGGTGAAAATTGAAGGAAAAACGAGAACATGGGCTAAATTGACGGAATAGGGTAGAATTATACTTTTTCGCTTAAGATTAATGCATGTGGGTAGCTGCGACGTGTACGGAAATAAATCGTTTTATGGAAATCATGACGCGAAAAGTTGTGTGAAATTCTTTCAACAAGCATGAAGAGGACTGCTTTCCAACTGAAAGTCAGTAAGAAACATACTAGGGTGGTTCAACAAAACGAAAACTTTAGGTAAGTTTCAAGAAGATTTCTGAAATTTTTTGAGTAGGGATGCCAGATTTGAAGACATGTCTACATTTTGAAGACATTTGAAATTAGTTATAGACATTTTCTAAAATATAGACATGTCTAAAGAAATTAATATCTTGACTTTAAATTTTAAGCTGCTTTGTGAATATGTTGAGTTTGATTTTGTTGAAGAACTTAATAAGTAGGTAAACACTATTGAAATTTGTATCCCGTAATTAGAACCCCATTAAAAATTAAATTGTTATACCTCCAATCCAGAATGAGCCAAACGATAAGATCCGAGAGTAGGTAGACTAGCTTATCACTCTATACCCCGAACTCAACCAGCTAGGGAAGATAATGATCGGTTGGCATTCTTTAAATTAGTATAAAATGGGTCTTTATCAAAAACACACACAAAACCACCATTCTCGTGTTCCTCACTGCATGCAAGAAAAGTACTCCACGAATTGTGCCACTAGTTGCCCCGTTTGTTCCTGCTTCGCTGACCAGTGGTGTCGTTCCTGCTTTGCTGCTGCCCTGTTCGCCGTGTCCACCGCCGCTTCATCCAGGTTCGCCTACAGATTTGTTTAACCAAAATCAGTTTTTGAGGACGAATGTCAAAAACCGTAAACAATGGCTTCTTTCGTAAATTTCTTGTAGTTCAAAGACAATCCATGTAAGCCACCAATTCTATCAGATAGGGGGACTCTCCTTTTCTATAATCATCTTGGTGGTTTACTTGAATGGTTTTACATTCTCGAGAAATTCGCGTAAATAGTTATTGCTTACATTTGCGCCACTGGTTCTTCTGAAAGAGAACCAGATATATGGTTGCATGCTCAGTAAGCATTGACGTTTTTCGACGACTCGGCATTGCAACTCTTTACAAACATCTGACAATCTGTGCATGAAATCTAGCGAACTTTGTCGTATCTCTTCACTCCACAATGGTACATACCAGTGAGGTGCCGTCTCTTCACGCAAAGCTTGACAGTATCTTATAGAGATTGCTAAAGTATGATTGTGTCAGTGATTTGTTTTCATCGGGAAAATGTTCCGCTATGAAGTTTCGTGTATACGTAGTGTGCGTACGATAAACGTCAGCAATCTCTATAGGATTTTCATAGTAGTGTGCGTACGATAAACGTCAGCAATCTCTATAGGATTTTCATAGGAGTGAAAGGGTAAGGAAATGTCCACCATGTTTCACGCACAGACAGACGTTTGCTGATGGGAATTTACCATAGGAGTAAAGAATAAGAGAGTGGCGGAAAAGGCGATTTGTATATTAACAAGGTAATGGGGCTAGGGTAAGTGTGTCAGTTTTAGGCCCTAGTGGTGCTCGAATTGGCTCTTACTTAAGAGGCAACTAACAGTCAGCCTCAGAAGGTGTCATCAATGATGATCATCAAAAAGTGGGAACGAGTTAATGAAAATAACCACCCACAACTTCTGAAGCTTTTTCCAGCCTAAACAAACAAAATACATCAACAACAAGTATTTCGAAGTTTGCTCTGATTCATTATCTTAATGCACTCACCTTTTATTCAAGCAATATCTCATTTTGTTGGGTTGATATCTGCTTTTCAATAACATCGAATTTATTTTTTGGTCTAGCACTACGACACACAAAAAATCATCACAATAAAAAAAAATCCAGCCCCAAATTGAACACCGCTTATTTTACTCACTTCCAGAAGGGATACAGTATTTGAATTGTCTTCACTACATCTGCACATATATCTACTTTCACAATCTAATAAGTTAAACCCGATTTATAATGAAAACTAGTAGAAAAACTGTATTTTTATTCACGATTTACCGGTAAACAACGAAAGATCACAACAAGACTGACACATGCGCACATTATGAATGTATGCGTTAAGCTACGCATCCCATGTTTTATCCTATCAGCAATCATTGGCCAATGTTGCCAAAACAGTTTCATGAAACTATTACATAAGATTCAGTAAAATAAATTCTATGATTGATAGAAGCATCTTTGTGCATAGCGACTCAATTATTTTCTATTTAGGAATATTTTATTTATTGAAAAGATAAAATCATCGCCCTAGATGACACTTTTCTATCGAAATTTTGTTTTAATAAAATTACATATTTTCTCTTTTGGGTAAACCGGCAACACGACTAACCAAAATATCATATGTTCGACCATATGATTATGCTGATGTTTACAAACAAACAACACAGTGTAGCTGTGCGTGACTTCCGTATCTATACCTAGTCAATATTCGAACGATGCCGCGGAAATCGAAAGCACAAATAGCTGCACATAAACGAGAAGCACTTAAGAAAATCATTAGAGCTGGTGATACAGTGGAAAATGATAGTGAAGACAAGGAGTTTCCCGTGCGTGTCTTACCCGAAGACAGAGAAAATTAATATCGCTCCAATCAGTCAATTGATAAATGATAAATTTCAGTACGGCCTCAGTGGCCGCAAAATGATTTTTGGCAAATTTCATAATTTTATTTGTTGCATTCCTGATGGTCATTTATCAACATATAATACACTTGCGTCCTTACTTTCACTGATATCAACATTTAACAAAATATATTTCAGGCGTTTCCGCAGACGGGAAAACTGTTTTAATAATAAAAAATCGATAAAGGGCTCTGTTCACGACAGTTCGGTTAAGATGGGATTTAAGAGTAAGTGTCACATTGGATAAAAAACTCTACTTCCAGGTGAGAGTTGAAGATAAAGTAATGGATTTCTTCGAAATTATGTTCCTTAAAAAAATAATAGAAAATGAGGTTGTAATTAAAAGTTAGTTCATTGGCAAACACAAATCATATAGATTGAATATCCAGATTCAGTGACATTTTTTTGATTGGGGTCGTTTCACCATTTGATCGTCAGATCACAAGTCGTTTTTGGTACTTGGGTATTTTATTGTATTCTTACTATTAGGGTAAACGCTCCTATAGTAGCGGTACGTTAGAAGCGTTAGGTTCCTATAGTTGTGTATGGAGACTCAATACACAACTATAGGAACCTAACGCTTCTAACGTACCGCAACTATAGGAGCGTTTACCCTACCATAAATAAATTGGCAGAATGGGGTGCATCATTCGAGTACTTTTGGGACGAACTCCTACTTGATATTTTAAGAAAATATACTAAATATACTAAGCAGCATGATTTCAATACTACCCATCTATCAAATCTCATAAAATACGTAAGATGTAGCTGTATTAGTTTTTCATGATTTGTGATATTCTCGATAACACCAATACCACCAAAATGGAAAACAAATACAAGCAAGTGATTGATTGATTGACATTTGAGCCTTAAATTCCCACATTCATCAGGTTTAAATTACACATTTTTGCATTATTATTTTTTTTTACAATGCAAGGTTCGAACATATGTTTAATTAGACAATAAAGGGCGAACACGAAATTATTGCGACACATTCAACAGGGCATAACTTTTTTACCATTGGGTAAAAATCAACCAAATTTTGCACACTTTCTCATTGATGTGTATTGTGTACATGCTGTCAAACTCGAAGTCGTGTTTTTCGATTCAACGAAAATGGAGGTGAACCAACGCGAGTTGAGAGAACAAATTCTTTCCAAACACCTGTCGCACCGGCAGTTGGGAAAAATGTTGAACATTCACCATTCAACCGTCTCCAGAGTGTTGAAGCGGTTCCAGGAGCGGTTGACGTTGGACCACGGCAAAGGAGCTGGAAGAAAACCGGGACCGGAGAACAAAAAGACGGAGGGAAAGGTGAAGCGGATGATTAAAGCAAATCCCAACGTCTCAAGCCGTGATTTGGCTAAAAAGATCGGCATGTCGAAGAGCTACGTCCAGAATGCAAAGAAGAGAGCTGGACTACATACATACAAGGTACAGAACTTCCCAAACCGCGATGAGCGGCAACAATCGACGGCTAAAACTCGGGCACGGAAGCTCTACGAGAAGATGCTGACAAAATATGGCTGCTGTGTGATGGACGACGAAAGGTATATAAAAGCCGATTTTAAGCAAATTCCGGGGTTGGAGTTTTTCACCGGCAAGAGCAAGTTCGATGTGCACGACAAATTTAAGAAGAAGAAAATGTCGAAGTTCGCCTCCAAATATCTCATTTGGCAGGCCATCTGCTCTTGCGGACTGAGGAGTGAGCCTTTCGTGACAAAGGGCACAGTAAATGGCGAGATCTACAAATCGCCTTTTGCCGTTCTTGCAGCAGCACGACGAAGCTCCGCTTTTTTGGCCAGATTTTTCATCATGCCACTATTCTAAAAGTGTCCTGGAGTGGTATGAGGCCAATTCTGTCCATTTTGTTCCAAAGGACATGAATCCGCCAAACTGTCCGGAGCTGCGCCCGGTGGACCAGTACTGGGCAATAATGAAGCGGGAACTTCGGAAGAGCAAGAAGACAGTCAAAGACGAGAAGGAAATGTTAAGAAAATGGAAAAAAAAAACTGAGAAACTGGTACCGGATGACACTGTAAAGACTTTGATGGAGGGCATCAAGCGAAAATGCGTTCAATTTTACACTCAAGGCTCCATCGATTAACTTTTATTTTGATTTTTGAAGTAAATATATGTATAAAACTACCCTAAAATTTTGGTTTGATTCTAAACATTATAAGAAAATTGGCATGACATTTTCGGTGTCGCAATAATTTCGTGTTCGCCCTTTATATTCCAAATTTGATTTAGGCCTTGATAGGAAAAATAGCCGTTCCTGGTAACTTTAAGACAGCTAGCTGGGAGTCTTAGTCTGGGACCATAGCCATAGTAGTCAAACAAAGTTTGTTAGGATCCTGTTTCGCCCATCCTTTCCCTTTTAGATCAATCTTTCCACGTTTTTTAGTACAAAGTAATTGGAGTAGATCCTTAGGCCAACCCACATTAGATCCGTTGCGTTTGCGGCTGAGTTTGCGGATTTTGATCCGTTGTACTAAAATAGCAAAACGCAAGTATCAACGGATGACAACGCACATTACGTCCGTGACAGTGCCACTGTTGATGTTTGTTGTTTTTTTTTTGTTTATCGAGGTTGTTTTCATCTGGTAAAGTTAACTTGGAGAATTTATAGAAAACCCTTCGAACAATGGATTTGATAAAGGTTGTACAAATATACCAGTTGTACAAATCACGGAGAGCTTGTCCACAGAGAGAAGGTGGTGGGTTCATCCCCTGCTGCAGGACCGCCAAAAACGAGGGTTTTTAGTTAAAGTAAAGTTAATTAGTTAAAGTTTAGTAAAAGTTAAGTTGAATTTAAGTTATATAAAATCATGATGAGTTATCATTAAACCGAAGTTGAGTTAAAGTTTAGTTAAAGACAAAATTAAGTTAAAGTTTAGTTAAATATATGTTAAAGCTAAGTTAAAGTTATGATAAAATTAAGGTAAAGTAAAACTTAATTTAAGGCATAAATAGATAAAGTTTAACTAAAATTAAGGTAAAGTTTAGCTAAACCATTTATAAATTAAGTTGGAGCTATGATAAAGTTAAGTCACAGACAAACAGACATAACACATTGAATATTTCTCACTGTAAAACATCGTCGCTAAAACATATCCGCCATCTGCTGAGTACACTGTGGTAGGTAGTACGCTGACCAGATGGCGGTAGTGTGAAAACGTCAAACGGAAGGGAATTGACTATGCGCGCCACAGGTGGCGGTACTACCAACTAAGATACTTTTAAATTGACCGATAAATGCTTGTTCGTTGAACATATTGCGAGTGTAATGTCTGTGGTTCAATTTTAGTCATTTTAAATTTACGTTGATGTTTAGTTAGAGTTAAGTTGAAGTTATGTGAAAGTTATGTCCAGGGAATTGCAGGGTTTCATAACGCTTAGGGTGGTATACGAAGTGAGTGAGAAAAGAGTTAACAGGCTTATAAATTTGTAATCATATGATCAAAATGAATTGAAAAGTACTCACTTTCTTTTAATGAGATGGTCTCTTATAAAACTCATTCCATCCAGGAACTCCCAGACGTCTTCTTCTACCGCCTCTGCTCCTGACCGTTGGACTAGATCTTGGATTTTAAGTTCCTTTACATATCGATCCCTCAAGGATTTCCACCGTGTGGTAACGGATTTCACTAGAAAGTAGAGATAAAATGTCAAGTGGTTAAATCTGGCTTGCTGTTATCTGTTAATCAGAGATAAAGTTTTCACAACGATTTACCTTAAGAGCTATGTTAGTTGATAAAAAAAACTTACCATCCATATTCAATTCCAATGCCTGCTTCGCCCAAAGCTTATTGCTAGCATTGCTATTTTTGTATGCTCGCATACTTTTGTCAAACAAAACTTTGTTTTGTTTGACGAAACCAATAATCCATTCGTTGACATTTCTTGATTCCTCCTGCTATAAAAATAAACATAAATAAACATTATTGATTCATAAAGCTATTGACTGGATTGTACTCACATTATTCTGGGAATCTTCCATCTTATGACTGTCGCACTTTAGAGGTTACCTGAAAGTTATGCATGTAAATATATTAGGAATGGTTCATTTAGAAACAAAACAACAATTTTCGATCCTAGTGGATGAACTGAAAAGTTCAAAGAATCAATAACTAAGGCTATTAACCCTCACGCATTGGAATGGTACCATCAACTTTTAAAAACGATGGAATTTTATAAAGCTTCAGGTTTATGTCCAACCGGGAGACATCTAGAAAACATCTAGATTCTGGAATTTATCTGGAATATAAAACTTAACCAAATTTCTTGAATTCTTCCTCAAAACTAGAAAAACCCGTTGTCGTCTCCCCTGCAGAAAAAGCGAGACTTTTTGCTGAAGGCTTTGCTAAAACTCACCTGAATAATCTTCCGGGTGAAAACACTTCACCCGCAGCAGTTGTTTACAAATAGCCAATTAATAATAATTGAAAAAAAAAAACACTAAATTAAAGAAAACCGGTCTCTGAACGAATGACAACAAATGAGAAATGACGGTGTTTTCATTCTCTTTCCCGCAAAGTCATCCGCAAGATTTGAGAGGTTTAGTACTTTTTAGTACTGAGCCGCAAAGTCGCTCCGGACGTAATGTGCGTTATCCCATATAATCCCATGTATTTAAAACAGCTGTCAAAAATCCGCATTGCTAACCGGATCTAATGTGGGTCGGCCTTTTGTGTTGGGGTTTGAGTAAAAGTTTGCAATTGACCGCAGTTGAGAAACATATGGAGGGTTGAATCCTTGGGTATTACAGGTATCGAAGCGCTCGATTTGATTTATCGTCCTGCTTGCGAAATTCTTGCGAATGGAATGATGGGCACCTCAAAACACTGCATATTTTCAACTTGAACCGAGCTAGGGTAAATGTTGGCTTCGGCACCCATTGACTGTTTTCGGCAACCAAAATTTAAACGTTAATTTCACTATGTTTTCCCATCAACGCACTTCCCTGAATGTGTCCAAACGATTGTTTAGCCTTTCAGCTTCAATCTGATTATATTTGAACGATCGAGCAATCCAGTAATGCTACATTTTTCTTCAAATGAAGCATACGCACTACAAAATGGGGTTTATTTCGAGTTGCCGATAATAGAACAGCTGGTTAACACGCAGTTCTAATGGGAAGGTTGCCGAAGAAAAAGAGGCTACCGACAATAGTCACACTCACCTGAGAAGTTTGGAGCGTTGTAAAAACGCTTTCAAAACGTTTTGAAAAATTCTGTCGATTGGAATGGATAGAGAAGCAAGCAGCAGATGAATGTAAACAAACAGACACATCATATATGTGCGTGACGCTGAGAAAATGCTAGTAGAAATGCAGACGCTGCTTAGATTGACGAGAATACGTAAATTCCCCTACTTATTGCAAAATTATGTAGCTTCTCTCTGAACTTCAAAATGTATGCAGTAAACTACTAATTTGCGCAGTCATATTTTTCCTCCTACGAATCCAAATGAATTCAAAGGTTGATGCAAATGGTTAAAAACAATTTGAAAAAGTTTACATATGTACATTCTTCTTCTAAGTTTACAGAAATAAAATAGAAAAATATACCCGCGCAAATTTAGAATTAGAAGAATTAAACAAGTATTCGCGTGGAATTTCCCCACATTTTTGCCATAACTACAGAAAAACCATACGTATCGTTTTCAAAATTTGGCTGTAAACAGTTAAAATATGGTAGCTTTCAATGACATTTCAAGATTAATAGTTGGATGGCAGGTAATTGTATAAAATATAGTTGAAAAATGTCTAATTTTTTAAATGCAAACGTTAATATACGTTTTTCTGTGTGAAGCAAGGTGATGAATATATCAGATCCAGCCATACAGTTATAAATAAAGGACGTAAATAGTTAACAATGAACAAAGACATAAGTTCAGAAATCATAGTCATAGTAGATAGTCATAGAATTATAAACCACACACTTAGAAAAAAATCTTGTAAACCTAGGTGCTCTGAGACTGAGACATACGAGCATCAATTTTGACATGAAATAGGGTCATAACAGACGCGAAATTCAACTCAATCAGAAGTACTTTTCGTCGAGTAACGAATTTTTCAGTCTTAGAGCAATTAATTTTAACTGAAATTTTTGTTTACGTCGACAACTGATGAAGACTGCACATTGTAATCGAAATACTTATATATGGATACCAAAATCATTTAAGTGGAATTAAATGGAAAGATTTCACGGAAGGTGAACAAGTTCTGGTGCAAGATCAAAACACTTAAAGGTGGTTCAGAGGAGAAATACTTAGAAAGCTGAATGAACCTCGATCCTATGTTGTGAGGACCAGATCGGCGAATTTGAAACGAAATTCTAAGTTTATTAGGAAAAAGGAATAACTTATAGAAGGGAGGTGTTGTATAGAGCCTTTACTGTGTTATTCTAGTTTAAAGGGTGATACGGTCAAAATTTGGTCAAGGGAAAACGCGTGTAAATCGGTGAAATCGTTTATTTAAAAAATCAAATTAAATTTCTTTTTCAAGTTCAATTAGTATAAAATTCAGGAAAAATATTCAGTTAGGCTTCCGCTTTTCCAAATCCGAATTGCCGGGCCTTACGCTTGACCCCTGCCATCAGATTTTGTACAGCCACCTTGTCCACCTTCTTCGCCGCAGAAAGCCAGTTTGCCTTGAACTGCTGCTCGCCCTTAGCAGTTTTTTTGGTCTTCTTTAGGTTCCGCTTGACAATAGCCCAGTATTTCTCAATTGGGCGGAGCTCTGGCGTGTTGGGAGGGTTCTTGTCCTTGGGAACCACCTGCACGTTGTTGGCGGCGTACCACTCCATGGCCTTTTTACCGTAATGGCAAGATGCCAAATCCGGTCAAAACAGTACGGAACAACCGTGTTTCTTCAGGAAAGGCAGCAGACGTTTATTCAAACACTCTTTCACGTAAATTTCTTGGTTGACAGTCCCGGAAGCTATGAAAATGCTGCTTTTCAAGCCACAGGTACAGATGGCTTGCCAAACCAGATATTTCTTTGCGAACTTTGACAGTTTCATGTGCTTGAAAACATCTGCTACCTTTCCCCTTCCTTTTGCCGTATAAAACTCCTATCCCGGAAGCTGCTTGTAGTCGGCTTTGACGTAGGTTTCGTCGTCCATTACCACGCAGTCAAACTTCGTCAGCATCGTCGTGTACAGCCTCCGGGATCGCGCTTTGGCCGTCGTATTTTGTTTATCATCGCGATTTGGAGTCACTACCTTCTTGTAAGTCGATAGTCCGGCTCGTTTTTTGGCTCGATGCACGGTTGTAGACGATACACCCAGCTTATTTGCGGCATCTCGGAGAGAGAGGTTAGGGTTTCGCTTGAAACTACCGGCAACTCTCTTTGTCGTCTCAGCGGCTTCCGGTTTTCGATTTCCCCCCGATCCAGACTTCCTGGCTGTCGACAAACGTTCCCCAAACACTTTAATTACATTTGTAACGGTTGATTTGGCAAATTTTAGCGATTTTGCCAACTTTGCGTGCGAGTAGCTCGGATTTTCGCGATGCGCGAGCAAAATTTTGATACGCTGCTCTTCTTGCTTGGACGGCATTTTGACAACTGAAGAGTGAATTCCAAAATCAAAATAGGAGCAACATTCTACACAAACACACCTTCAAAATGAGGGGTGTTCAGGTTTTTTAAATGCAAAATTGAAAGAAATACGTCAAGTTGATATTGACCAAATTTTGACCGTATCACCCTTTAGTTTATATATCATAACAGAAGTGTACTTTATTATCTAAAAATCTAATCTATCTATAGCTAAACACGCTATACAACAGGCCCCCTCCAGCTGGTACACAATTTTAATTAATAACCAATCAACCAGGGCAATCATGTGGCTCATTTATGACATAACTGCAAATCCAAGAATTGAAAAAAAAACTCCAATTTCTAACACTCGACAGTTTTCTCCTCCCCAAGCTGAAGTTCTGGAGTGGAAATCTGAATAGAGAGCTAATTTACTGGCTAATTACTATCCACTGAGTTCAACGCTAGGTCCAATGACGGTGACAATGTCCTCAGGGTGTCGAGTTTATTTTTTGCACCATTCCCATCATTTGCTGCTGGACGACGTGTCATACATCGTCAAAACACTGCAGCCACAGCAATTCAGGATAATTCCAGGAGGGTGCTCGTTGAGAGAGTGCTGCAATCGACTAGATGACAGTTTGATTTCAAGTAAGAACAACGTAGGTTAGCATGAAGCACAACCGCCCTGCCGCCGCGTTATTAATAAGTCGTTAATTGGGACGTATTCTAATCTCGACTGAAACGGACCAGAACCGGATCATGGGTGGACAGTTTTTTTTTCTCTACTCTGTTGTCCTGTGCATGGCAATAAGGGAACTGCGGCATACCTACTTTTTCAATGAATTTTAATTCTGGTCGCTTGGTCGGGAATGAAAACAACTAGCCTCAGGGGGATTATATTTTCCAATTCATTTTCACGCGCCCCTCCTCGTGACAGGACGTGTGCAGTGTAGGGCCAGTTTTGCTGGATGTTGGATGTTGGATGAGGCATTATGCTTTAAATATTAATTTGGTGTTTTAGAGATGAATTAAACAATTGCAATTTTTGATGAAAAGTTACAATT
>NW_027041434.1:0-80974 GCF_037179485.1 Ochlerotatus camptorhynchus
GACAACACCTTTGTGTTGCAGTTGTATAGGTTCTCCAAACGAGTGTAAACAAGGGTTTTATAAAAGTTGTGGTGAACACATTGTGCAATTATTATTCAACATGCAGCTGAACAAAATCAAAACGAAAGCGTTTCTTCAACTGGAAATTGTTACTTGGGTTACATAGGGAGAAATCAATTTCCGGGGGAAAAAAAATGAATGTCCCTGGATTTATTTATTTAGCTTCTCTCAAATTCTATATTGATTTTAACACTTCCACCAGCGTGGCCGGATGATGATTTATCTCACCAATACATTCGTGCCTACAATTCTATACCTTCTATAGACCAGGGCCTTGATACCAAGCTGCTTGCGGGAACTGATTACCTTAAAAAATGTCCTAGTAATACTCTTCCAACAATTTTTGGTGGTCCTGAAAAGGACCGTTTTGTAGTGATGGTTGACAAAATCTGAGGTGGGTGTTCTACACGGATGAGGCTGTCGAGCTGTAAGTTGTTTAGAGCAAGGGTGACACGCTTGGCATAGATGACCCACGAAGAGCTACTGATTCCGATTCACAGCATAGCGGTGCAGCTTCTTCCTCCTATGGTTGCTCATACGAGCACTGCAGCTCGCTGCTTACAGGCAGCCTTTCGTTGTTACTGTGGAGAACAATGTTTGCCGAAGCACTCCTGCTGCTGTTTGCTGCTGCTACTTTTGCTGCTGCTGCTGCTGCTACTTTCTGCTGCTGCTGCTGCTGCTACTTTCTGCTGCTGCTACTTTCTGCTGCTGCTGCTGCTGCTGCTGCTCCTGCTGATACCGATGACTGGTCACCACCACTTACGGTGATTGAATGTACACCGTTCAGTGAGACCGCATTGAATTCGATTTTTAAGTCTGTGTTAGGGAATGCGCTGTTTTCAGACATTCGGTGATAATTTTGATCACCATTGCAAAAGTTGGACATTTGTGTAATTTTCAATAGTGACCTATTGAAAATTAATTAAGTATTCATTTTAGCAGATTGGTAGATACATTTCGAATCGTTTGGCTTATTTAGAATTAAAATCTATCTGCTATTGGTCGAAACCTGACCTCTTTTCGTAATGCTGTGCATATTGGTTTGTCGGTAAAATCACAATTTTGATTTGAATTTTGAAATTTTTCACTAATAACGAGTTAAGAAATCAATTTAACATTTACTATACTTTTTCTGTGACATCATAACTCGATGTCAATTATACAAGGTCTGGCCCAACCGGCTTATTGGTTTTAGTGAAATGTGAAAATGTCTAGTGGTGGTCGTATTTCATCGCAATGTTTATCTTTTTACACGAAACAGCTGTTTACTGTGACGACACGACTGCTATTCGCAGTATGGAATGTTGTGCTGCCGTGACATCGGCATTCGGTTGCTCAGCAATGTTTACAACATTTGTGCTTCTAACACCAGCAAGCTACTTGTTGTTCCAGACCTTGTATGATTGACATCGATCATAACTACCTTTCGTAATCCTACGTCAAATTTACGGTCGTGTCTTGGATACAACCTCTTACTTTTTTTTTAAACTAATAGTCGATTTAGTCCTTAATATGTGATGCAGTACCAGAAAATGTCTTAAATTTTTTATTAATTTTAAATTAATTGTAATATTTCTCTGAGATTGATCAGGCTTCCAATTTTATTCTTGACATCATACAACTCAAAACACTCGGTAGACCAGTAGGCAATTTTATTTTAAACTAAAATTCTCCTGACTGAAGTGAGAATCAAAGCCTTACATCGTGGTACTCACACACAGTTTACCCATTTGCCTAAACTACGGGTAACTCCACGTGACCATTACAAATAATTTATGCCAAAGAATAATATTATTATATAACTAAAATGAAAGTCTGAAAGCGTCATTTTTGAAGTCTCAGAATTCTGGTAATTTATATTTTTCCTGGGTCCCAGATCATGAAATTTTTTGTTACTCTGAAATTACTTCATTTACAGAGTTCAATTTGAATCATCATACTTCTTTTCCGGATTTCCCTAAACTAATCTTGATAACATCCAACCTTATAACATTCTAAGAGTGCTTAGCATTATTTCTTTTAATCTCTTATAAATCGCTCTCTGATTCCACTATTCCCTCAAACTGGTAATAATTTTCAAGAATTTGCATAATTTAGTCTCATTTTTTCTCTATGAAATTCCCTTAGAATATTCTTAATAATTTCCTTGGTATGCTCTTCAGAATGACCGTCACATTCTTCTCAGACTAATCCTCTTCAGTATTTCCTAAGTACTCAAGTACTTTGCCAAATAGCTTTGAAAGTCTCCCAGAAATTGCCAGATTTCTTAAAACTTGATAAAACCTAATCTTCCATAGAAACATTGGACATAATTCCATTGAAATTATTCTCACGATTCGTATCAGCATACTCCTTAAGTTTCATCTTAAGAATTTTGATTTCTCTTCCGGATTCTAACTATTTCTTTTCTTGCCAAAATCTCCATGCAATTGTCATAAGAGTTTGCAAAAGACAATTTATACCGTCTTCACTTCAATCAAAGGTTGCACAGACTGCATACTTACACTTAACTGTAAACTATTTTCAGAATTACCTTAAAGTTCTGAAATCTAGGGCAATTCAGAATTCCAAAGTATTGCAGACTGCTAAGGTAACTCAATATTACTTCAAAACTCTATTTAAACATCTAATTAATTATCATCAAAAATATCACGAACATACTTTAAAGTCTTGGTGGTTGTCAAGATTCAAAAGCTTTGCTAATTTTCCAAAACTCAATTTTTTGTTTTCAATCCTGAACAGTTTTCGATGTCTCTAAATTCCAAAAATTAGGAAAATTCCTCCATATTGAAATATTGTTTTTTATAAATCCAAGATTCCAAGAAATGTAATTATAGCCAAAATCTAAACAACTCCAGATAATAAAAAAAAAAGCTGGCTCGATATTTTTTTTAAATTTGAAGATTTTTTACAGCCAATAATGTCTCGATTTTTATGATTCTGCAACCCATTACAAACATGCTGTAACAATTCCATGCATGATGTTGCAATAATGTCCAAACTTTGATGGCTTTTAGTAATTGAAGTAGTAAGTTTGGCTTTATATTTTTTGATTAGAGGGTCCATTTTCAACCCCCCCCCCCTCACCCCTTTGTCACATTTTTTCTATGGACCTTAATTGTTTTTGTAAGGTTCGTCACAGTTTCCAAAACCCCCCTAAAAGTGTGACATAATTAATGGACGATCCCTTAATTTCAGTGATATTTATAAAGCAACACATTTTAAAAATCTGGAACATAGGGGAAATGGATGTAATGTCGGCCTAAATGCCCCTAAATTGGGCCCATACATAAATTCAGCAATCGATTGAATTTTCAATAGCGACCAAAAATATCCATCAGTACCGTCCCAATGACGCATTCATCTAGATAAAATTGATGAATAGCAGATTTTTAGCGATGGGCCCAATCTTAGATCCATTGGCCAACATTAGAGCCATTTCCCCTATTTAAAAAATCTGAAAATAAACGTGTATCTGGCAAGGCGACTGAAAATCTGTAAAATCCAGATAAATTTGCAATACTGGCAACGCTGCTGTTACCTCTATATATGCATTTAGATTAACAACCGAAGTCCCTCCTTCTTTACACATTCTGCACTCAAAATAGCTCACCCCTCACATGATTTCCTTCCGAATTATATGAATGGGGCGGGGCGGAAAGTATCGTTTATGCAGAATATGTAAAAAAGGAGGGACTTCGAAACTCGTGAGCTTATTTTCCCACAAATTTGATTTTATTGTGGCTTTCTGGGGATTGGTAATAAAGCAAGTAGAACTTACATGGGGAGAAATCAATTTCCGGGGGAAAAAAATGAATGTCCCTGGATTTATTTATTTAGCTTCTCTCAAATTCTATATTGATTTTAACACTTCCACCAGCGTGGCCGGATGATGATTTATCTCACCAATACATTCGTGCCTACAATTCTATACCTTCTATAGACCAGGGCCTTGATACCAAGCTGCTTGCGGGAACTGATTACCTTAAAAAATGTCCTAGTAATACTCTTCCAACAATTTTTGGTGGTCCTGAAAAGGACCGTTTTGTAGTGATGGTTGACAAAATCTGAGGTGGGGGTTCTACACGGATGAGGCTGTCGAGCTGTAAGTTGTTTAGAGCAAGGGTGACACGCTTGGCATAGATGACCCACGAAGAGCTACTGATTCCGATTCACAGCATAGCGGTGCAGCTTCTTCTTCCTATGGTTGCTCATACGAGCACTGCAGCTCGCTGCTTGCAGGCAGCCTTCCGTTGTTACTGTGGAGAACAATGTTTGCCGAAGCACTCCTGCTGCTGTTTGCTGCTGCTACTTTTGCTGCTGCTACTTTCTGCTGCTGCTACTTTCTGCTGCTGCTGCTGCTGCTCCTGCTGATACCGATGATTGAATGTACACCGTTCAGTGAGACCGCATTGAATTCGATTTTTAAGTCTGTGTTAGGGAATGCACTGTTTTCAGACATTCGGTGATAATTTTGATCACCATTGCAAAAGTTGGACATTTGTGTAATTTTCAATAGTAACCCATTGAAAATTAATAAAGTGTTCATTTTAGCAGATTGGTAGATAAATTTCTAATTGTTTGGCTTGTTTAGAATTAAAATCTATCTGCATATTATGTGGTCAAAACCTGACCTCTTTTCGTAATGCGATCGATTTTTTGTAATTGCACCCGCAATATGGTTCCGAAATACGTAATCCTACGTCAAAATCATACTTATGGGTCGTGGAGTTATAATCGTCAATGTTCCGAGACTTGAAAGCATTTGAAGGGTTATAAAAAATTACAGAACAATCTATAAAATATTGCGGACAAACCCTGGAATTTTAAGTAAAAATTAAAAGTATTCAAAGTGATGATTTTAAATAAATATTGAGGAGGGTTCCCTTATAATTTTCCAAGGGAAAAATTCTCAACAGAATTCCAGAATTGATATGACATGAAGTCCTTAGATGAATTTAGAGGGATTTCTATGCAGAAGAATGCAAGTTCCAAATTAAACTCTTAAGTAATTTTAGAAAATTTTAAAAGGAGTTTTGAAAAAAAAACTTTAAGGGAAATTCCTACGTGATTCTGAGGAAATGTGAATGGGAATCGTGAGGAAAATAACAGATGGATTTTAAGAAGAATTCCAAGAGAATTATGATGAGAATTCAACAAGAAACAGAGAACCCTAGTGGGAAAAATTCATCACAGAGCTTCAACCGAATTGAATGCAACAATGCAACAGGACACTGCAAATTTGTTTGGACATATTTCGATACTACAAATAATGAATTAGTCTTGGGTGATCTAGTAGAAACATAATCTGATCTCCAGAATGATTTCAGAACCCATAACATCTTGTATACGTAGCAATAGGTCGGGCACGATCCAAATAGACACTTTCAATCTGTTTGGACATATTTCGATACTACAGTCGATTATTGCAGTCTTGGTTGATATAGTAGAACAAATCAATAACTCAACTCCAGGACGATTTGAAGAACCTATAATGTCCGGTATACATGGCAATTACTCGCATATATACGATTCGTTTATGATTTGACAACGAAAAATGCTATGTTCATATTGGAAATAAAAAAAAATATGAAAATGTCTCGCATTGGAAGGACCCCCAGGGAATTTCCGTGTAAATCCGGCGTGACTTATGGAATTAAGATCATGTCTAGATTATTTGCAGGGTGTTTAGTTTGAACCGGTAAAAAATTGAAAGCCAAATGAACAACAAAATTGATGACAGCTAAATATTCCGGGACTGAAAGGTTACAATGAATTCCACAATTTGTGTGACAGTACATCATTCTAATCGCAATTTTCGCGACATCATTAATTCTTTCCGCGATTTTCACGACTGAAACTTCAAATCCGCGATATCCGCGCCTGTTGTAACAGCCCTGGATTTGTTTTCATCAATGTTCGGTGAAGACTTCGGTGTGGAAGTTCTTTCGGGACTGCGATCAGAAAGTTGCTCATCTGCTGCAGGATACTGTTATTTGGCACGGAAAGATTCTGAGCTGGCACTGCCGGATGCGCTGGTTTGTGGAGACTGTTGTCGTTTAACTTGCGGAATTATGACGATTGTTGCCTGAGTTGGCTAGCTGAACTTTAGTTGAGCTAGCTCCCGGGCTAGTTGTTGCTTTATGTTTTGAAAACAACAAAAACAACATTCAACACGACACATGAGCTGTCATTTGCTTTGGAAATAAGCTTTCACTAACACTAATCAAGCTCATGTGTAAAGAGTAATGTGACATAAAAACGATCAGTTCGACGAGTTTCGATTCGGGCCGGCTGCGCCGGCCCTTAAAGTAAGGACATGATAAGCGGTTATCGTATTGCCGGAGAGTGAAATATTGTCACCCAACCGAAACACGACCGCTTAAATGTTGATTGTACACCTGATACCGCTGGTGATGAATTATTACCACCGACCGGTCGGTGATGGGATTTGGCACCTTCCGGAAAACCACGAATCATGAATGGCTTAAAATTTCCGACCAAGCGATGATGGATCGGTGCTTGAAGCATGCTGAATTGATGGATTCTACCTACCTCTAGCCTTAAACTGGTTAACCAACATGTAATAACTTTCGTCCATTTGCTGGGTCAGTTCAAGGAAATTCCTTTTTAACTATTGCATTGTTAATATACACAATATGTAAAAAATGAAGCATAATTTTTGAAGAGTCCAACGTTTGTAGTTTAACAAAAGAAATTAACTAAAATTGAACATATTAATAAATTCTTGTGTCAAGTAGTCCGATCCGATGGAACCAATAAAACCAACTTAAAAGCACTTACTTTGAATCTTACAAGTGCACCCATTCATCATTGAAAACCATCAATGTTGTCCCGTCTGCCATATATCATTCACTGAAAGGCGAGACAAGCAGTGATTACACCACCATTCACACCTAATAGTGACAGTGATGATGGAACGGAATCGATCAGTAATGCCATGGACCAGAAGAAGAAGAAGCTCTGTGTACCATCAGCATCACATCATGTAGGTAGGAGCGTGCATCAAATGTAGCCCCACTTGGACGAACGGAATCGAAATGCTGTTGCACATTTCCGAGCCGTTGCTCAATTCGTCGTATCTTGAGCTGCTGCTCAGTAAGTTTCCAGCAAATTCTATTTTGTACCGTATTTCATTCGATTCCCATCTGAAGTTTTTCCTATTCAGCGAACATCGATACAGAATCTCGGTCGGTATCTGCTAGTCGTGTGTCTCTTGCCAATTCTGAATCGATTTGCAGCTTGCAACAGTAAGTACGAGTTTCCTACATCCACAGCTATAGCAGTGTAGCTGCATATATGCAGCCGAGAAGCGGCATGGAGCGACAAACTGGAAAGGTGCAATCCCCAAAGAATCTGAACATGAATACCGTGTTCGTTAAAACTATTTCCAACTTCCACTGACTGCCGCTCCCACTACACTACCGGAGTATGATGGATTGGTCCGCTTCTTCTATTGAATGCAAAAAGGTGGTAAATGTAACAGCATTCAGGGTGCGATTCAATATAGAGGAAATCGGAAAGCGGTACCTGTAATGCAAAACGAAGAAGATGTGGAAAATTTATTCCAGTTGATGCAGTATTTTGCAACTCTATTTTTCGCTGTCAGAAGTAAGCAGAGGACGAGGTGGGACAGAGGGCTGTTGTTTTAGCACGGTACAGTGAACTGAAGTTCCGATCCCTTTTTGCATAGGAACAAACAAGACTTCCGATCAATTCACCCGCACGCACCCACAGCCAGACGTTAAGCCGATTGGGAGGTGTGTGTTTGTGTAGGTAGTTGTAGTTTTGGTTGCATTAACTATCTGTTGAATCGACCTGCCACTGGATAGACCATTGAAAAGTGTACCCTCGATGGGTTTGTAATGAGAGATTTGCACGAGTGCGAATGCATTTCCAGGAAATAAGCTCGGATGATGTAGATGGGTACATTGAGGATGACCATTTCGAACAGGGTTGGTTTTGTGTTAGACGGTAGAGATAGATGATGGGTTCACTGGAATATTCAATTATAAATCATAAACTCAGTACTTACATCATTGATCAATTCAGCACTTCAAAACTTTTAATTTCTATTCTGTTCTATTTATAGATCAGCTAAAATTTGTATTACTTGAACTCGAAAGTTATACATGTCGTTACCAAATTTGTTCTATAGAACAATCTTTTGAAAGTGGTAAATCATTTAGTTCGGAATTCACTCACCAGTTGGAGTTAGTGTCATTAGAAAATTTCGTTTTATCAGCTTTTATAGAATAAAGTTCTCATGATATGTGTGACATAGAAGGATGAGGTCTTCCGCAATGTTGTTTAGATTACGAAGGCCAACACTGGTATACTTTTCAGATCATAATTCTCTCATAAGGAGGGCTCTAGTGATCCTGGGAAATTCGTATAATGCATTATCTCATGATCCAGGCTATAAATAAAGTTGCTGTTTTCTGCTATGTTGTTCAGCAAGCGAAACTAACAATTTTCACAATGTAAACGCTTTGCTCATTTCATTTATACAGCCTCAAGCTGCATGTAAATGCTATACGATATTAGGTAACCTTTACTCAACCTCTATACAAGCAAATCTGGTGAACTTAGTCAGCTACTTATAGCTGTTAGAATGGTTGTGGCAAGCTCTTATTGCATATCCAATTTACGCTTCTATACAGCTGTTATTCTGCTGTTAAGTTGTGTGTGAACTTGAAAGGTGCTTATTTAACCATTTCCCGATTATCCGATAATCCCTACTCAGCTTGATCTTGAAGCCGGGTTAAATATTGTCTGCTTTTTATATGATAGGGGGATTTATTGAATTTATTTTTCTGCGAATCAAATTACTCGAAATTATTGATAAGCTCACACACCACCAAATAATTACCCTGCACCGAAACCTGGCCTCGAACTCGAGACGACTGCATTGGCAAACCATGACACTACCAACTTCGCAACGCAAACACTTCGAATTGATGTAAACACACCCACATGACTTTCTACAACAAGAGCGCTGAGTAGAGGCTTTATAGTAGTGCACAAAAATCACGTTTCTCAACTAGTTCAGCTTTAAATCTGTAAAACTGCACAGGTCTAAAAATAAACCTAGGTGACTTTAAAAATGCTTCCAAAGTAGCGCTATTAGCTGAGTACAGGTTGTGCAGTTGTTGAAAAAGCACTTTTGATGTTTATGTTATTCAGCAAGAGTGATTTGTTGTGTAAAAGCCATCAAATGAGCAATATATTCTCTTTATTAGCTTTGTTTTGCAGCTACAAGTTGAAAATTGATTAATATTTGCATAGAAGTGACATTAGCGTTTATTGGCTGCTGTTATTCAGTAGATTGACAAATTGAATAATGGGTGTGAAAAAGTTGAGTAAACGCTCTCCAAAACTATTTTGCCTGCTTCTGTTAGTAGCTGTATCCGTAGTTTTGTTTCAGTTACTTTACAGCGCAATGTAGGAAAAGATGGATTTTAAAGCTGAAAATGTTAGTTGGGAGCCAAGACCTTTTGAATAGTGGCCATTTAAATTTGGAATTCTCTCGCTAGATGGCTATAGTGTTTTTATAAACTTCATGTACATGTAGGGTTGACATCTCGCGATCCTTGCTGGAGACAAAGCTTTCTGCAATGTAGTTGATGAGGCTAAGACCTTTTCAATTGAGTAAAAGTTTAGTGCAGAATCCTCTCACTAGGTAGCAATAGTGTTCTTATAAATTTCGTGTAAATGCAGGGTCGACATCTCGAGGTCTTAAACTTGATAGAAAGTTTCAGTTGTCTACACTGACACTAGTGTTTTTATGAATTTAGTGTAAATGCTGCGTCGATATCTCGAGATCTTTGCTATAAACAAAGTTGCTGTTTTCTGCAATGATGTTCAGGAGACCAAGGCCTTTTGAATTGTTGGTGTTCTTGTGGCAGTCCGTTCCGGTTTGCAAACGATAGCTTTAGAAAATGACTCGTGGGACTGTGTGGAACAAGCATGGGTTGCCGATGAACTGAGTGATCGCACACTGTACTTAGGGCCCATGCATTAATTAAGTCACGCTAAATCGCTAAATCGTG
Organism: Ochlerotatus camptorhynchus; assembly: GCF_037179485.1. Taxonomy (NCBI): domain Eukaryota; kingdom Metazoa; phylum Arthropoda; class Insecta; order Diptera; family Culicidae; genus Ochlerotatus; species Ochlerotatus camptorhynchus. The sequence goes on from NW_027041434.1 coordinate 10,134, forward strand.
ACGGTTTTCTTATACCTAATGCATTGCTTGTCACAAAATCTTAGACCCCCCCCCCCCCCAGACAACCAGAAGTCGTATAACAATGTACAGAGAGTATCCTAAATGGCTACAGTTTAAGTCAAAATCGCATATAAGAATGGCATACCTCGCATTATGTTTAAGTTAAATCGTATAGAATGCAAATTTCCGACCTATATGCGATGACTCAATTTTCCGTCGTACTGTATCACAAATTAAATCGGATTACATCGTGAGACTTTTCAAAATGAATTTGTTATTACAGAATAAATCGTATATGATGTTAAATCAACTCGTTTAAAATAAAATTAAAATATGCACGTATATGGCCTCCACTTTTGTACGTATAAGCCATTTATTTGCATTCTATACGAATTGTTTGTTTGTATATATGTTTGTATATCACGAAAACAATTCTGAACATACGTGCATTCTGGTTGTCTGGGCCTTAGAACGTGACATAATATATGCATCAACCCTTATGTGCGGTGTACATTGCTCCTGACCGTGTTCGTGACAACGAACTTATCGAAACCCATTGTCGGTCAGTTTTCGCCGTAATGGAAACTGCAACTCCAGTTGATGAGATAATTGTTCTGGGTGACTTCAATCAAGCTGGTGTTTCGTGGAAACCATCTCACAGTGGCTTTCTCTATCCAGACCCTGTACGCTCTGTATTTCATACAGGATCAGTTAGCCTTCTCTAAAGCTATAGTGCAGCAACGCTATCTCAAATCAATGACGTAGTTAATGAGAACAATCGAAGCTTAGACCTCTGTTTCGTTAACGCTCAAGTTCTTCATGATCCTCTTGGGATTTGAAGACATTTCCACAAACGTGTCATACGATTTTCGGAAAGCGGATCATAGTAGTATCATCGACGTGCTATCTAGCATAGACTGGAGAAGCATCCTGGACCCTGATAACGTTGAAACCGCTGCGCAAAATTGTTTCACATGTCTTGGCGTATGTCATTGACAGACACGTTCCAAAGAGAGTTCACCGAAAAGGGTCACACCTTCCTTGGCAGACGAGCCAATTGCGAAAGTTGAAATCGACCAAGCGAGCGGGACTAAGGAAATTCACCAAGTATCGTGCGCTGTCACTGAAACATCATTACTTTAGGCTCAATCATGAGTTCAAGCGAGTTAGCCATCGATGCTATTTACGATATCAACGAGGGATTCAGAGTAAACTAAAGTCACACCGAAGTCCTTATGGAATTACGTTAACGAGCAGCGCAAAGAGTCTGGCCTACCATCGTCAATGATGTTCAACGGAGAAGTTGCTTCCACCTCTCAGGAGATCTGTCGCTTGTTTTCAGACAAGTTTGCCAGCGTGTTCTCTGATGAGATATTAACCGACGACCACGTTACCCTAGCAGCTAGTAATGTACCACTCTCCGGTCAAGCGTTGGGTGCAATTGACATCGACGTCGAGATGATTTCCACTGCCGCACAACAACTTAAGTTGTCTTTCAACCCAGGTGTCCCATCAGTATTTCTGAAAAAGCAGATCGCCAGCTTGCTGACACCGTTACAGCATCTATTCCGCATGTCCATCTCGAGTGGTATATTTCCATCATGTTGGAAATTTACACATATTTTTCCTGTTCACAAAAAGGGAATCAAACGGGACTTGGATAATTACCGTGGAACCACATCGTTGAGCTCAGTTCAAAGTTATTCGAGTTAGTCATCATGGAGCCCCTGCTCTCTCATTGTAAGCAGTATCTAAATATTGATCAGCACGGCTTCGTTTCCGGTCGTTCTACTACCACTAATCTACTTTGTCTGACATCGTATGTCACGGAAAGCATGACAGAACGGGCTCAAACAGACGTAATTTACACCGACTTGTCGGCTTCATTCGATAAACTGAACAACTGCAATTGCGATTGCTAAGTTAGATAGACTCGGGGTAAATGGCAACCTCCTGCGATTGTTTCGCTCTTATCTCAGTGATCGCTAGCTGATGGTAACCGTTGGTGAATGTCAGTCGGCTACTTACCCAGCCACGTCAGGGATATCTCATGGATGTCGCCTAGACCCGTTGATTTTCTTGTTGTACTTTAACAACGTGAATATGGTCCTCGAAGGCCCTCTATCGTATGCAGATGATCTTAAAATCTATATCCGGATCCGTTCTATCGATGACTGTCACTTCCTCCAATGCCAGCTCGAAGCGTTTGCTAACTGGTGCAACTTGAACCGAATGGAGGTCAACCCCACGAAGTGTTCAGTTATCACCTTCTCTCGCAAGAAGGAACCGATCATGTTCAATTATGTACTTCAGGAAACAACTATCAGCCGTGTCAACCACGTATAAGACCTGGGAGTTATTCTGGATTCCCAGTTAACGTATAACACATCTCGTTCATTGTCGACAAGGCGTCACAATCTTTGGGATTCATTTTCAGGATTGCAAAGAATTTTTCCGATATATATTGTCTCAAATCGCTACACTGTTCCCTGGTGCGGTCCACCGTGGAATATTGCTCTGCAGTATGGAACCCAAGCTACAACAATGGTGCTGAAAGTGTTGAGTCCGTTCAGCGTCGATTTCTTCGATTTGCTCTGAGGAAGCTGCCTTGGATAAGCCCTTTTCGTCTACCCAGTTATGATAGTCGATGTCAACTGATTGATCTGGAGCTTCTACGTACTCGTAGATACACTTCGCTGGCCCTGCTCATCGCGGATAGTTTACAAGGTAGAATTGATTGTTCTACAATCCTGGAGAAGATCAACGTGAACGTCCAACCCCGTTTGATTTCAACCTGACACGAGAGATGCTAGGCCGGCGCTTTTCCCGTATTTTCTCTGACGCAGTAAACCGTTGAATGACCATGCATTTTATTGTATTGTGTATTTTAGTAAGCTGGACTATGTATTTTAATGTTATTCACTTAAACATCAGGCTACACCCAGCCTGTTGATGTAAACTAATAAATAAACTGTTTTCTGCAATGTTGTTCAGGAGGTCTAGACTCTTTCAATTGTTGACAGTTTACTTCGGAATTCTCTCGCAAGGTGGTCAAGTGATCTTTTAAATGTCATATAAGTGCTGGGTCGATTCAAGGTCCAAAGTGAAGACCTTTTTAATTGTTGACAGTTTAGTTCAGAATTCTCTCACTAGTGGCACTAGTTTCTTAGAAATTTCACGTTAATGCAGGGTTGAGATCTCTTGATCCTTGTTTAATACAAAGTTGCTGTTTTCTGCATTGTTGTTCAGGAGATCAATTGAATTGTTGACAGTTTAGTTTTGAATTCTCTTAGTATGTGGCACTAGTGTTCTTATAAACTTTGTGTGCATGTAGAATTGACATTCCCCTCCCTGCTGCAACTCCCTGCTAGAAACAAAGTTGTTGTTTTCTGCAATGTTGTTCAGGAGGCGAAGGACTTTTTAATCTTTGACAGGTGGTACTAGAAATTGTTTAAATATCGTATAAATGCTGGGTCAATATCTTGAGATCCTTGCTTGATACAAAGTAGTATCATTCGAGCAAAATTTATGTAATTGCTTAATATATCCTATACATTTCAGTGTTACATGCACCTGCCATTGTGAGCTCAGGAGGTATAGAGCTGCATCTAATTATATGTAAAATACTTCTTCATTGACTAGCAACTATATTATCCATATAAATGTATTTCATTGTGTCATATTTTAATGTTCTGACATATTTCATTTCTCCATTGCATATATTTTCATTATATAAATAAATACTGGGTTGGGAGGGAGCATCAGGGTATCATTTGACCTGGAACTGGACGATTGGAGTGGTATGACAACCGAAGTCTAGGAGGGAATAAACACTATCATTTTCTTTATCCTACCGATTCGATTGTGATGGTGTGAATTCTACTCCAACAGTTTCATGAAGATTGACGCGCCCTTCTTAACAAACCATCCTGTAGGAAGCTTAATAAGTATTGCGAATTGCGTTATTCGATTTGTTGGATCGTATCGTTGGAAGGAGATTCTTAAATTCCCGTGGATTTCGCGTAAGTGCCTCTGCTTACGGGTCCACCCCACCGTTTTTGGCCCTTCATACAGCGATATTGTGAATTCAGATCGGTAGCTCAAATTGATCTTGCTATTAAGTGGAGCTGCATACAAGACAAGATCTTCGAAGGGATGGTGGCTACCTTACATACATACATACATCCTTGCTTGATACAAAGCTGCTGTTTTCTGCAATGTTGATCAATGCCTTTTAAATTGACGGCAATTTACCCAAGTAACCAACAAGCCCGCTAATCGCCCTTTTTGCAATATAAGGGTGATGTACGACTGATATAAAGTTCGGAAACCCTATTCTTCTTCTTCTTCGGGACCTCCCTTAGCTCACTCGGTAAAGGCACAGCTACAAAGCAAGACCATGCTGGAGGTGGCTGGGTTCGATTCCCGGTCCAGTCTAGAAATTTTTCGGGTTGGAAAATTTCTCGACTTCCCTGGGCATAGAAGTATGTTTTGACTTGCCACACAATTATACTAATGCAAAAATGGTACAGGCATCGAAAGCTCTCAATTAATAACTGTGGAAGTGCATCTAGAACACTAAGTTGAGAGCACGCAATAAGCTAATATGCCATACGCAATAAGCTTGAAATGCGAGGAAGAAGAAGAAGTAGGAAACATGTCTCTAGGTGGCATTAGTGGGTCGATATCTGGAGATCCTTGCTATATACAAAGTTGCTGTTTTCTGCAATGTTGTTCAAGAGAACAAGACCTTTTGAATTTTTAACAGTTTAGTTCGGAAATATGTCGCTTGAGTTTTTTTTTTATTATAGAGACTTTCAACCTTTGCTTGGTTCCTCTATTTTAAATTTAATATGGCTCCTTAAGGGAGACCCCAAATTACAGAGTTGGAATGCCCCATAATACAGAGTTTGGAACACAGAGGTTAGGATTGCAGTGCAAAATGTGGCACAATTGCTGTCATGAAAGCTGGCAAGGCTCCTCAACATGTTAATAAATCCGTTTTCCATTATCGCAATTCAGATTCTGGTGTCATTCTGTGCGTTTTTATCCTGATCAAAATTCCAATCGTGATCCTGGTTGCTGGCAATGTTGAAGTTATGTGTTTGACATGCTTGCCATACACAGTTATGGTCACGAACTGCTTATTTGCTAATAACTTTGCACACAGTTGACAAAACCTAGCTATTTTTGAAGCAGTAGATTGAATAGAGTTTAAGCTTGTTATAAATACGTAAAAAAGTAGATTTTAATTCTGGAAAAAAAAAACTGTATTTGTTTTTGCGTTGTAAAAATGAAGAGAAATGCTCGCTGCACATCTCGGACTTTAAGTGTACAAATTCTTTAGTATTGATTCAAATGTTAAGATTTCCCTACTCTTTGCATATTTATAGTAAGCTATGATCCTAATCAGGGATCGGGAGCTACTCAATTTTTTGCGAGTAAAACACACGCTGTTGCGAGACTGCACTTTCATTTCCAAAGAGACGTGAAAGAGCAGTTTAAATCGTGCAGCACATTTCATTCTTCTTGTGTTGGAGAGCTGCCGCTCCAACGGTGTTAAGTCTCTTTCTCTCTCTCTTTGTTTCTCCGACAGTGTACTTTCTCTATAACTGTAGCGTTATAGGATAGCTAGCATCAGTGCTGTTAATTTTCATATCATTTGATTGAAGATGAACCAATACAACTATTAAATCGATTCAGAGAAAAAAATCTCTCGTGCCCATCATTTGAAGAGCCCCTTTCTCATTCGAAGCTCATTGTCACTGTCAATTGAGTCCCCCACTATCATTTGATATACGACAGTGGAGTGTGGAAGAAACCCAGCAAAATGGTCCCGAACAGACAAGTCAGCCCGATGTCGGATCAATGTAAGGTTAATTTAGGGTCGATGTCGACCCAATGTCGTGTTGTTGTTTGATCAATTTGGGGTTTATGTCGGGTCAATGTCAGGTCAACATCGGGTTGGGGTTTGCTAGAAGTCAGGTTGGTGTCGGGTTGGCTTAGATTTTTCGCCGGAATGTCGACCCTTGTGAAGAAAATTACACGTCGATCTTAAAAACATCTCTTGAGGAAAAGCATAAAAATTTGCATTTTCCTACGCTTCTGAATACCATACAGTCACTGCAACATATATTATATGAGTGTAAAAATATTCTGCACCCAGCCTAAAATAAGCAGCCATTCTTGTAAATCTCTAAGCCACGTCTCTCCCGATTGAAAAGTGCTACTCCCGTCATAACACCGTGCACTACTCGATTGTGCTATACGCGAGTAGCACCTGAGCTTTCCAACTGCTCTCTCCTAAATATGAAATCTCTCTCTCCTTAGTCTCTTTCTCCTTCCAAATATAAGGGACGTGCTCCCTTATTTTAGAGAAGCACCAGTATTTTTTGCACCACTCTGAGTTTTTAGTCGATCCCTGATCCTAATCTATCAATTACTTCAAAGAAAAAGAAATTTCAACAACTGAGTGAAAAGTTATCAACAAATAAGCAGTTGGTGTGTATAACTGTGCATGCCAAGCATGGTGGTTGAGGAGGTTCAAATGTCGTGATACAATCCGCCGTCTTCAATAAAAGATAGGAGTGCAGCTTACAATCTTGCTAAGTGGTAATAGTGTTATAAGTTTTTGAGACTCGTTAGCAAATCCAACGTATCATATGGAAAGGTAAATACATTTAGATGTCACCTGTGGTAGAAGCATAATCCAAAATTTGTGCAGATTACGATCAGTGATTTGTTTATGGATCAGTTTGGTCTTTGTTATTGCCAACAAACACTAGCTCAAATGAATTGAATATTCAACAAACTATTCCAAAGACTTGCAAGGAACAATTGATTGTACAATATTTGAAATATTTCGTGAAATGTATCATAACTTTACCCAAGTAACACATAAAACATCTTTTTGAAAAATAATTAAAACGGCTTGTTGTATAAATGTATTATAAGTGATGCAGAAAACATCCCATGTTTTATATGAGGTTTATAGATGTTTTCTTAATACTTCCTAGATTTCAACATTTTTCAAAATAGTTTTCTTTTGCTTTGATCTTTAAATGTTATTTGAAAGTGCATCTTACTGTTTAAATACCACTATAAAACTGGTCGTATACAAAATCAATCTTAATGGAATTTATAAAGTCCTTGAAGCGATTCTGTACATTCCAGATTGACGTAAACGTTGACGGCGCCATAGAGACGGAATGTCTCTTCACGCAGTGATCGACAGTTTCTTATGATGTTTTCGGATGTTTGTTAGAAAGAAAGTTGAAAACACTTTGTTATGACATCTCATAAATTAATACAACTGAAAAGGTGCAGGTTGTCTTAAGGAGTACTTTTAAATAACACTCTGGCTTTGCTGCTTACAAAACGTCTTTATGAAAACGTGTTGCACGAGAATATAAATTTCATGCCATTGGCAAGAACATGATTGACACTTATAAAAACCTTACATCAAGCGGAGCTGGTTCAGTTAGGAAGTAAAAAGTCTACCACACCAAGGACCAATGTTCGAATCCCCCATACTCAAGTTTTTTTAATGTTTTTTTTAGCGGTTGGTTTTTAAGATGTTTCCAAAACATGTTATTACACCAGTATTTAGTTTTATAAGCTCCGCGTCTTGCGCCTTTTAAGTTGTATAAATGTATTAAATGATGTGTATTAAAGTATTATTGATTCTTTACGTAAGTCATTGAAAAGTATTTTTAACTTCTTTATGACAAGCCGTGTTGCTTGGGTACATGTTCTAAATTGTAAACTTATGTTAAAAATGGCGCTCCATGCATCATATTGAATGAAATTTACACTACTTTTTAGAAATGTATATAGGGTGTCCCAGAATGTCTAAGCACGACTTTGGAACACCCCTGCTTGTTTCAGATGGCGTTTCAACAGCTGATTATCACGCTGAATCATTGTTTACATTTCGACCAACAGTTTCGTGTATAGCAAGGTAAAACGTAACACTCGCTGCTGATGATGTAAAGCACAACGAAAACAGTGATGGGCATAAGCAAGCAAAGCAGCAAATGATCGTGCCCAAGTGGTGTACTTCAGTGTTCACTCGGCTGTCGACAAAAGCAGGCAGCAACCATTGTGTGGTCCTCCTCATTGTTCTTCATCAGCAGTTCTTTCGGTCGATGCGTCGTCGACTTTGGAAAGCAACCGTTTCGTGATGAGTGTGTGAGTGCTGACCACATTTTGCAATGAACGCGCTCTGACCCTCGTTGAAGCGGCTCCAGTTCTGATGGAGGAGGCTTTTTGGATAGCGGAAGATAAAGTGTTTATTGTGTTGTACCTTTCGACTATAGTTTTAAGATGTATTGTATAGTGACCAAGAATCCTCGGCTCTGTAAAGTTAATTCGGTTGAGCCTTATCAAATAAATTATTAAACAAATGGTGTACTATCGCCTAGATTTAGCGAAATTGGATTATACCTTCCAATTCGGAGCCGTTCGAAACGCGATTCGGAAGTATAGTGAGGAAGCAAGTCTCCAGGACAAGCAAAACTCTGGACGTAAACCGAACCCTGTTGACCGAAATCTGGACCAGAAAACCGTGCAAGCTAATACTCGCAAGAAAAGTGCTTCGGTTCGAGACGTGGCTAAAAAAGTGGGATCCACGAAGAGTAACGTCCAGCGGGCCAAGGTAAGAATGGGTCTAAAGAAGTGTTAGAAGGAGAAGAAGCCAAAGCGGAGTGAAAAACAAGCCGCATCCGTCAAACCGAGGGCTCGGAAGTTATACGACCAATTGCTGTGCGGCAAATCGGTGTTCGTGATTATTGGCGATGAATCACAAACTCTTCATGGTGATCAGTACTACACCGTTCATGATGGCCGAAGTGTTGACGACGCGGATAAGTCGATTTTTACCGAAAAATTCGGTAAAAAGGCTATGGTTTGGCAAGCCATTTGTGAGTGTGGTATGCTTTCCAAACCGTTTGTGGCAACAGAGACAATGACAACCGATGTTTACGTGAGTGTTTAAACACGCTTCTGTTACCCATGATCCACAAGCATGACGTCTCAGTACTGTTTTGGTCGGATTTGGCGTCGGTTCATTACTCCACGGACACGATGGCCTGGTATAAATCCAACAAAATCCAATTCGTACCCAAGGAGATGTCCAAACTGTCCCAGACAAGGCCAATCAAAACTTTTTAGGCCCTGACCAAAGCACATTTGCGGAAATATGTAAAGGCAGCGGATTCCGTTACAAAGTTTGCGAAAGATTGGGAAAAAGTATCCAAAATGGTAAGAAAGACATCTGTCCTGAAGCTAATGAGTAACGTGAGATCAAAAATCCGCTCCTTGGCTTACGACTGATCGGATTGTAGATTTTCTACGTTTAACTGTAAAGGCCCACGCACATTAGATCCGGATCGGACGCGTTGCGGCAAAGTGACAGCTAAATCTATTGTCTAACTGTCAAATTTACGTCAACGCAACGCAAACGGATCTAATGTGGGTGGCCCTTAAGAGAATACTATAGTGAACATGAATACGAAATAAACATCGAATTTGTTGTAAACAGAGTTACATCATCGTTTTTTTTTTAATCGTGCTTAGACATTCTGGGACTCCCCATATGTGTGTCCTTCATTTTCTTCTCTGCATTCTTCTTGTGTGTTTACTCTCTTCTTTGGATTTTCGATAGTACGTCATCCACTGCCTACTCCACCTTTTTAGCTCCTTGTTATCTTTTTACGTTTTTCGGGGCTCCTCTTGCTGTCCTGGTGTATCCCTATCTTCTTTACTATTGCCAACCATGCTTTCATCGCGGCAACTTTCGGCTTTTGTCCTCCAGGCTTTTTGTTCCCGCTCTGCTGCTTGGATTTGACTTCAATCCTACGCGAGGTTATTTTGGTTTTTAGGACACACAACATATCTGGTCTTGTCTTCCTACCAAAGGGATGTTAAGGCCTTTTCGAAACATTTGATGATGCATTTTTTAAAGATAGTTGACCTCAACATTTTAAAAGTGTCCGGAATTGTGACCAAAATGTTTGGATTTCGATGCCACAAGGTTCAACATAATAGCTCATTTTACGCAAAACATTTCCTATACTACCTACAGCTCTGAATTGATGGTAATTGAAAATAAGTTTTTGTCCACTGTGAGGAAAAAATGCATCCAATCCAATCAAGTCTCGTTGTTTACGCATTATCAGAAAAATTCTGTCCAAAATCAATTCAATTGCATTTACTTGTCCTGATTGAACTTGCAATGCCATTGAGTGAAACATGCACATATAATCAATACGCTAGAGATTCGTCGCTCATTGTTGGTCCCTGCCGGAGAGTTATATGAGGGTGCTTTCATTTCCTCTGCCATCGTATTTCAGCAAACGAGATCGAAATTTGCTTCTTTCAGGATTAACCCCATTAAATCAATCAATCGCCGGGGGAATTCAACTGCTCTGATGAATACCCCGCTTGCAATTGGTGCGTGAATTTCCCATCCAAAGCGTTTCTCTTAAAGTTAATGTTAAGGTGATAGTTGATAGAATCCAGCCTTGCCACTTCGATTTTTTTATGGCACGAATCTCCGAAACTATGAAGATTTTGTGCAGGAGATTCTAACCATATGTATGCTGCAGTGCAACAAAAGAGTGATTATAGTTTTGCACACGAAAGATTTATATTTTCTGAGATTCGTGCCAAGAAAAAATCGAAGCGATATGGCAAAATAACCGAATAATCGGCCATTTGTGGATTCTATCAACTTTCACCTTGTAGTAATTTTTCATCCCATAATTGTAAGCATGGAATTAGCATCCCATTAATCCTTTGCATCACAGTGGATTTTTGTTAATTTCGCCGAGCGCTCACATGGCCGATGAGATCAACTCAAAATTGAGTAGTTTTACACGAAATTACTCATAGACTGTGTACAATTTTCCTAGCTTTATCTCAAATATGAGGAAAATCGACGAGAATTTGACTGAACGAATCCCAAATTTGAGTTGGTTTGATCGGCCGTGCGTGCGTGGTTTCATTCTTAGATCATACAGGTAGCTTCGGAGATACGAAAGCGATGGACATCAAAGAAAATGGTTTCCCCACTTTGGTCGCTAAGGGATTCGTTTGTTTCGCAACGAAATTTGAATATATTTATCAACTTGAGCCCGAGAGAGACTAATGGGGGCATTCATCCGTGACCAACTCCGTGCACGTGTCGGTGAACATGGTGGCTATTACACGATGAAACGCAACACATAAAAGCGTTCTTTCAGTGATCATCGTATCGAGCCTGGACTTTAAACCACACGGAGTGGTTTGCTCACAAGGATTTAGTTATGTAATCATTGTAAAGCCAGAAGAGAAAACGATGTGAGATCCCTTTACAACTTGGTTGACTTGTTGAAGGAAGACGTGGTTAGAGAATTTCATTGGGGTGTATTTCAGTTAATTTAAAAGTGTGTAATCAGGAATGCACTCGGTGAAAGAATGTGATTAAAGCGGGCACTCAGTTCAGTAGATATCACGCTTAATGTGGTCTTTTTCAGACAAAGTTTTAGATTAATTACAGCACAAGGTACTATTTGTTACGTACTTACCTGGATACGCTTCTTTGAAGTTGTTTCTTTCTTTTGTGTCATCGTTTTGTTTTTTTGTTTTGGAATTATCAACATAATTGCATCAGTTCAGAGAAAACTACGCATGGTACTTTTTGATATTATTAATCTTAAACACCCAAAAGCTATAATAAATACTTTGGATGTTTAATGCACACCATTTGAAGAATGTTTTTATAACTTGTTTGTTCTTTCGAACGTTAGCATGTAATCTTTAAACATGTTTATACCATGTGATATGGGTAACACCAATTGCTTATAGGTCTATTTCATCTTGCAATGAATCTGCAATACGAAAACGTAAAACCCTGAAGCATTGATTAAACATTTAAAAATGCAATTATGGGTTTGAAGTTTAAACAAATGGATGAATAATGCAAAATACATTATAATAATTATTACTATTATTTACTAGTAACACTTTTCACTTGTGTGATTTTCGTGTTGGTATAATACGTAATGGATTTAAGCAGTTCTCAATATAATTGTGAACTGTGTTGCAAAAGAAATGTTGATAATTTTTTAATTTAAACTTAAATTATTTTGAAATGGTTATTTCTTCATCTACGTTAATAAAGATTCAAAATGAGCAATTTAAAATGACCCATACATTTGATTCGTTGATTCGATTTCTGCGTTGAAAAAGTACCTAAACCTAAAATGCGTTTTATGTGGCTTACAATTTTTAACAGCGGATGAAATGCTCTGATTACCATATTTTTCACTCTACTCCAGTATTCAAAATGATAGATAGATAGATAAAATGTATGTAATCTATTTAACATGCAGTGCAATGTTACAGGTAAGAATGTATTATAAAAAAGTATGTTTGTTGCGTTGCGTTTGTAACGGAGTAATTCGTAGATTACATACTGGAAACTGTCATGTATTTACTTTAGCTCTTTTTCTGGTTTCTCAAGGAAAACTATATGGGTGTGAATAGCTTTCCATAGCAGAGTTCAGAACAGGAAAAGCATAACAATTACCACTGCCGGCCACGTCTATCTTGTCCGTTACGGGGAAAGGAAGGATATTGATGTGACATCCACTTAATTGGAGGCCAGCGACTCATCGACGCCCTCATAGAAGTTACGGGTAGGATATGGGTCAGGATTCACTAAAGCGGGCGAGGCGAACATTGTAATGGTTTTTGTTTGGGAGTAAACAAACGATTCACTCGTTGTTTCTCAATTTAATTGTCTAAGGTCGAACTACATGTGTTTGAAAATATGAAATTTGTTTAGTTTATAACTTATATATATAATTATCAACAACGAATGTCGGTAATGTGTGCACCCTGCCCCGTAACGTGGGTAGATTACCTTTTCGTGGTGCGTTACGGGATGTAAGATCTACCACCGATTCCTACTCCTGACTACTTCAAACTAGGGGAACAGGATTTTTCAGTAATCCAAGGAACATACCTTAGTCCTTGTTACTTTGTATGCCTTGTTGATAGTGACAAGACTCGCCTTTGTCCACCGAGGATGATCTTGAAACAAGGAAAAACTAGTTAGTTAGTCTTCATCTATGTGATTCTTAATCTTCTATTCGTTGTTCCCTAGTTTGAAGCGATTAAGACTAGGGTTCTGATGCATGGTCATTATCGGTGTCATTCCTTAATTTTGTTGCTAAGGAATCCAATTTTGACTGACAAAGGGGCGCGCCTTTCGAGGGTGTTTCAACACTCTGAAGGGTATAAATAGCGGTACCTTTCTATTAGAGTCGGATCCTTGCGATAAATGCAAGAATGGCAACTGTAAAAAAATTGAATACTTCATCATTTCTCAATAGTGATGGAGTAATACAACATGCACTTGTAGAAAAGAAAAAATGTATGCACCCGAGTGCAAGAACATAGTTAAGTCTTGTGGGGGGAAAGAAATTACGATTTATCTCAGGCCACTATTGTAGAAAATCGTAACTGATAGATCTTGGGTAGAAAGCTTGATCCAGTTTGGGGTACATTGCTGACTGCTTTCGAAAACGTACTTTCATTTCAATAGCTTGTGTAACCAGGGCTCAAACACTCATCTCGTCGGTCATAGCTTGTTATGATGTAAGACGTACGATAGCCTGAACAATGCGTAAAGAGCAAATCGAATCACTCAACGTCGCATGAAAGTGGAACGTAATGAAGGCCTAAGTGCTTTTCGGTAGCTCTTAGCTTCCGGATTTGAAAGACGTCGGTTGCAGTGGCTTGCTTACTGAGGTCCATTCATATTTAGGAGATTTATGATCAAATCGCTTATTTATTTTGTATTTTTCGAAGCTTGTCGTCATCGTCGGTGCCGGGTTTGAATGGTTGCTACAACTCGAGTAACGAGTATGATGTGATACCAGAAGCTAGGTGGCCTTAGAGCAAACGTTTTTGCTTAGTGAGCAGAACATCATGAGTCTAATCTCAGCCCCATCGTCAATCCAGAATCGTTTTATTTGTTAATTTGAATACATCGTAACAACAGTAGCTCGATGATTAAAAAGGAGCTCGTTTACCTAGTGGCAAACGTTTTTGCTTGCGGAGCAGAAGACCGTGGGTTCAATCCCAAGCTCCTTCGCGTTATATGATTGTTAGGACATCATTTCAGCTTATCGTTTACCAGAATGCACCCTGCTGCAAACCCAACCCATCACCCAACATGGTGATTCCTCGTGGAAGTGCAGAGAATTTCTTTACTTCCATCAAAGTGAGTGTTAATTCAACACATTCCTGCCCCTTCCTTTCATGACCCGCGTTCGGGTGCGGCCAGCGCTGGTATTGCCTAGTTTGAGATCACTAGTTTTCACACATTGAGGATGAATGCTAGTCCCAAGCATCGTCTATTGGTTCTCTGTGAAATTACAGCTGATCTGGCAATAACAGAGTAGCAACCGTGGGCGGTCAATCATAGTCATGCTCATATATAATTATCAACAGCGAACAAACCCTGTGAACACAGATCATCTGGATTCACTGCAAAGCATTCTGTGTGTGTGGCACATACTACATTTTGGTCAAAATTGGCAAAGGTCTCAGTATATGCACAAGCTCTTGCATGACTCGAGTTGATTAGTACACTCAAAAAAGTCCACACGTAGAACATTTGTTTTTCATATGTAAAATCAGATTTATTTTAAGTGTATTTCTCCATGGTTCAATGTGCTCTATATGTTGATTTCTTGTGTTTTCAACTTTGAAATGTTGATATTTTTTCTCTATCATGCACATTTAATCACGCTACTGTTCAAAGCAGATGGATTTAAAGTGTTTTGCACTTCAATGCGATGTGAATTACTTGTTCTGCAAGGTAAACATCGAAAACATGAGTAACTTCATCCTTACCAACTAAGAACAACCGTGGCCCAGTGAGATCGAACGAAGACAACCGCAGCAGCACACCCCAACAGTCCAGGATCAAATCATACCCATTAAAAAAGGCATGTGTAAGCTCTGCCCTCTGGCAGCTTTGTTTATATTTTTTCGATTCAGTTTTGGAGTCGGTAAAATAGAAGTCGATTAAGTAGAAGATTGTACAACATTGATATCACCATGTAAGGCACATAAATTCGAACCAATAGTGTTAGTGTAACAAACATAATATGCCTTTCTTGGCGGGATCGACTGTTACGATCTATGTTGGAGGTTATGTGGCTTTCAGGCTTTTGATGGTCCAAAAAGGGGTTTTAAGTTTTCATCTGACGTTTCGGTCACATGTATTGTACCTTTTTCAAAGAATCTGTGTAAATATGTTTTTTTTTTTTAATACAATGTTGGAATTTCGTTTTCAATTTTACTTACTAACTAACTTCCGTTTTAGTGTTAAGAGCCCACAGCATAGGCACAATTATCCAATTATCACGATGTTCGGTATCGTATGCTACAAAACAAGATCTCCGGACATCATACTCTCAAGGATTACATTCGAGGACACTTCTACCCACTTGACCACTCCAATTTTGCGGTAGTGACGGGTACACGGTTAGTTAATTCGCCTTACACCCGAGGTCCACTCATTCAAACCCTATAAAAAGGCAGGTCACTCACAGAATGAGCAAAATTCCACTCAAATATGAGTAAATATCACTCAACTCATTCCTGAGTAAAATCCACCCACTATATGAGCGACCCACGCCTCCGCGAACCCGAGTGAACGGGACTCAAATGTGAGTCAGATCCACTTTCCGTGTAGGCGTTAAAATATCAACACAGCAAACTAATCTAACCCATTACCCAGGTGCCGCCCACTCAAACCCGCAAAAACGTAGGAAACCCCTAGCACGAGTACGCCTTCACTTAAATATGAACAAATGTCACTCAAATATGGCTACCCGAGCAAAAACTTACCCACTTTATGATCGACGCACGCCCCTGCTCAGTTTTTATTAGAAAAGCCCGAGATAAGAAATCGTACTAACAACATGTTTTCTATTCTCCAAATAGATCTGCAATTAAGATCTAGATGTTCTACAGGTAGTGTACCATTTTCAACTTAATGTGTGAACCCAGAAAGCTTCGTGGGAGAGATGTAATAACAAAATATATAGGACTCGCGAAGTTATCCTGGGAATTGAGTCTTGATGTTCTACAGGCTCAACAAAGTTTATTATTATTTCTTTCTTTCTTTCTTTCTTCATTGGGAGCAGGGAAAGCCCATTTGAGTGGAGCTTACTTAAAAGATTTTTTTGACGCAGAACTACGTCTGTGATTTCTATATGGGGGTACACTTTGGGAAAACCGAAAAGCTGCCCCTGGACCAATTTCAATAATTTGATCACCAATCGATCAGAAATATTTCTACGCATCTGTTAAATTTAAGGCATCGTCAATTTTAAACATATGACTATTGAAAAATGCACGAAAGTGCAAGTTTTGCTATGATAATTAAAATTATCACCGATTGCCTGCGAAAAACAATTTCCCTAACACAGATTTCAAAATTGAATTCCATCCGGCCTTTATTCAATCACCACGTGCTGAGTGGTGGTGATCTCTGGTACACAACGAAAGGCTCCCGCAAGCAGCTAGCGATCAAGGCTGACCTCTACCGCTGATCGGATTCAGTTCCAATTATCGTGTATGGGAGGTCAGCAACAGCAGTGCTTTCGGCACGTGGCATTGAGTTTTGTTCTCCAGTACACAACGAAAAGCTGCCTGTAAGCAGCGAGCTGCAGCCTACATGAGCATCCATAAAAGGATGAAGTAGCCATACCGCTATTGATAGGAATCAGTAGCTCTTCGTGAGTTTCTGTGGGCCATCTATGTCAACCGCGTCATGCTAAAGAGTATAAACAGAGAAAACTCCACTATAATTCCTATTCCTACACAAAACACAAGCTCCTGCTGCAGGTAACAAATAAGATTTATTATATAAGACTACGTAGTCCTATGTCGCCATTGCGTACAATCCCATAGGGCTGTCCCTTGTAGTTTTTTTTTCTCAAATGGACATAAAACCTTTTCATATTTTCGCAAACAACAGAACAGTACATTCGAAATGATTCTTTTTCTTACTACTACCTATAATTTGCTAAATGAGAACTTCACGGAAACAAAATGATTTAACACACGCCACATACTACTAAAAGGCTCATTATATCCATAATTAGTACGGAATTTCGATATACGAATAAATCGGTGAGATTGGTGATGAAGAATAGCAAAATTCAACTCACGTTGCACTGCAGGACAGTTTATCTGAGATTGAACAATATCCGATATGAACGAAGCCTTAGTGACATTCCTACGAACCTCCTGAAGGTCGAGGTCAATTAGTTTACAACGATCTTCATATCTAGGGAGATTATATGGATAATTCCAGAGCAAACCAAATAACTTAAGTTGGTTAGCTTGTACTGTCTACTCCAATGTAGAGTGAACTAAGGATTAATACAGAGAGAATTCTTTTGCAGCACGAAAAATAAAGCCCAGGCATTTAGAAGCTTTGGAGGGTATATTTCCTGTATGATCTTTAAAAGTAGGATTCGAATTTAAGAGAACACCCAAATCTTTAAATGTAGATTATCTCTTTAGAGATGTTCCGGTAATGATGTACTCAAATGAAATGACAGAGCCTGTACGTCCAAAGGAAAATACTAAGCATTTGGTGGCATTCAAACTTATACGATTAATTGCGCACCATTTGGAAAAAGGTTAAGTACTTTCTGAAGCAAATGTGCTTCATTGGCATACGAGACCGTAAAACATTTGAGCACTAGGTTGAGGTCATTCCGGTACAGCAAGAATAAGAAAGGTCCAATATGACTGTCAATTCGAAATATCGCGAAAAACTTGAAAATTTCTGATTGCCTGGAGAAATGTATCTTTTATCAAGGCTCACAAATGTCCAGTGAAGTTCTGGTCCGATTTGGCAAGCTGCCACTGGGAGGTGCTGCAGTGGTATAGCGACAATAAGGTGGATTTCTTCGACAAGGATATCAATCCACCCAACTACCCGCAATTCCGCCGAAAAGTATTGGGAAATTATCAAGCGGAAGTTTAAGAAAACTGGAAAGACGACTCAGGACGCTGCACAGATGGCTCAATGTTGGAAAAATGGCTGCTGAGGATGACCAGCCCAGTGTGCGGCAGATGATGGTGCGAATTCCAAAGAAAGTTCGTGAGCTGATCCGAACGCCGTTGGAGTAAATTTGCAATTATTTTAATGAAATTGCAATAAAATACCTTCATTTTGACTAAATTGCATTTTTATTACGTCAAATCAATCCAGCGAAACACCTGGTTTGATGTGTCTGGATTCTATGTGAACCAGACTTTATAATATCATACAACAACAAAGTATTCTTAGAAACACATTCTCTTAGATATCCTGAGGCCTGGATCTTGATGTTTTGCAGGCTGTACGATGTACTTATTTATCATACGAATTCGTAGATAGTTTTTCTCATGGATCTGACTGACACGCAACTCTATGGTGGCAACCTGCAGGATTTCGTTCTGGAATATCTTGTGTGGACCATATTATCTCTGCATTAACCTGAAGATGATAAAGCATTTCAAGTAAACCTGTATTTGGTATTTATAAATAACGAAACCGCTTTCAACCGACTCAATCACGAGATCTATGGAGCGCTCAGGGTAGTTTCATTAACCCAGGGGCTCATGGCACTGGAGCTTGAACAAGATAAGGAAGCAATTCGATAAAATATTTTATGGTCTTCAGACCATAAGGGAGCTTAGATCATGATGTTCTACAGTTCAAACTGTGGTTTGTATTTTTTTTTAATCCAACTTTATACACCAAAGGTATAAGGGAGTCCATGAAGCTCTGTGAGTTAAAAAAATGTTTTTCGTAGCATCGTTGAGTCTGTCGAGTCTGAAGGTCTGAGCTCCAAGATGATTTGGAAAATTTAAGATATTTTTCTAACAAATCTATGTCTTTCATAATGTGACTAGGTCGCAAGTTGCTCCATAGATTCAAATAATAACCTGAGTATGAGAAAATAACTTATGAATACCAAATTTAGGTATGATATTAGCATAACTGGCAACCTGAATATAGTATTGATAAGCCTGAAATAAGAGGTAACATACATATAATTCCTCCAAAATATTCTACGAATAAAGAACTAAATCATTATTTAGTTGTTATAATAACTGACAAATAACGAACGCCTTTTTGATGCCAGAATACCATAATTTGTCATTTGAAAGGCCTTCTAATAGTAATCCAATAACTCTTTTAGGTGTTGTGTCTAAAACCTGAATGATCACGTTTTTTTATTTTGATATTTATTTGATATTTAACAAAATATATCGAGCATACCGAAATAAGGTTTCATACCAAATTAAGATATTCATATGTTATCGGTCAGATATCGGTTCTTGCTCGGGAGGTCACGACATCGTACAACACATTGGTTGAGCCTGCAGAACTTCAAGATCTGATCTTCAGGATGATTTGGAGAACTCGAGCTATTTTGTCATTGCAGCTATATATCCTACACGATATGAGGGGGCTCAACAAGGAGTCAGGACATCGTACAATATCTCGTTGAGCCTGTAGAACATCAAAATCTGAACTCCAGAATTATTAGGATTTCTGAATACATATCTTTGGACAACATCTTTTTTGAGACTCTGTTGATCGTTTAAAAAGAAAGGTATTAACTTAACTAAAAAAAAAAGGTTTTAACTTCAAAGTAATTTGGATGTCCTAGATTAGCCGAAAACTTATTTATTAATTCTTACAAAAACGTAAAAAGTTTCTTGAAATAATCCTTTGACAAAATCGGGACTGAAATTGTCAAAGGAAAGTTTGGCGGTTTTTATTATCAAAATAAATTAATGGATGAATCTGAACGAAATTGTTACGATATTTTTAAAATACCGTAAGACGGGGGGACATTCAACCAAAACTGGAAAATGTTGCAAACATTTGAAAATGCAAGTATCTTGAATATACAGAAATATATTACAGGAATATGTTTCTTGAACTCCTGGAGTAAAGTATAGATACCATTAACTAGCTTTAAAGTTAAATTTCATATATATTATGAACAACACGTTTTTAAATATGTCCACATGCAAACACTTTTATATGGATTGACGAGTGTTAAAGTGATCTTAAGCACAACATACGAAGTACATTGTGATTCTACCATGCTACGTTACATTTACATATTTTAAGATATTTTAACCAAATTTATGCTTTGACCCAATGTCTCCATCCATAAGGTCTTGCATTGGTATATTTTTTGTTTAATTTTATTAAAATGAGATATCAATTTTTATCAACAATTTCCATGGCAGTCGTTAATATATTATTGATAAAAATATTCACATGCATAACATTGATTTCCTTGATAAAATATGACTGTTGTAAGGTAGGGCACGAAAAATTTTGATTTTTCGGCTCAATATCACCCCCAGCTACGGGAATCATCATTATTTTAACTTTGATTGAATCCATGTATAGATGACATAAGCAATAATATTTTCAATAGAGAAGGACGGGAATATGTGCAACCTCTCTGTACATTTTAGTGCCATCCTCGCCACCAGTCGAGTGTGGTGTTGCTGATGTTTCTATTACCGCATTACAATCGCTTTCAATAGGTTCCTTTGAAAGTGCGTGGTCAATCAAATCAAAAATGAATTGCATGGAGCTTCGAATATTTTGTATAAAAATACTGGGTATGCTCCATGTGAATATTGAGTAGGGCTTCGATGCTTCTCTTACATGGCTTTTAACCGATCTTAGAAGTTGTATCAAGGAATCGTCATTAGTGTAGGGATGGAATTCTCTTCATTTATTTTTCGATTCATGGTTCTTGGAATCATGAAAGCTCTGATCCAATAGCGGAAAATGATTGCTACGTAGCAAAACAAACCGTCAAAGCAAAACATCATTATCATTCGTTTTAATCGATCTGTCTTTCATTTTGAACAGGCAGTAGAGTATGTCCCAAACATAACGATTCCACCTGAAAGATTACCAAAACTCGAATGATCCGCACCGAGGAGCTATTATTTTCGGTTGTCATCGGGATTATCGGAGATTGAATTCAAAACATCGTACTCACCTCAGACGACGTCAGATAGCACAGTCGCGAGTCGGTGCTGTCAATCGACGCTTGCTGCACAATTCCATAGCGTGGCTCCCGGTCGCTCATGTAGTCCGACCGTAGGCTGTCTTGCCGATCGAAAACACCCCTGGACGAGACAGAGCTTGACATCAGTTTTATAATATGACTTCAGTACCGTGTGGTAGGGTCTTCTCTGATACATACCTTTGCTCGAACGAGTCCGCTCGGTTGCTCTTGTAGCCCGAATCGTTCAGGCTGGAATCCTGACGCAGTGAAGGTAAGGAATCCCAGGGCGATCGTTTGTGAGCTCCAATGCCGCCGGCATTACTTTGAGACGACACCAGACCCGGCCCGGAGCCAGACCCGAAGGTGGAGCTTCCCGAACGCCAACCGTCCGAATGGCGGAACCACTGAGCTCGCGCCGATTCACCGATGCACGATGCACATCGGGTTGCGGTCGAGTAGCTGTTGAGAGAAAAACTATTCTTTGGTTTTCCTGAATATTTACAAGGATGCCAAGTATTATTACTTTGAATTGTGATCACTGAGATAACCACGGTCACGATCCCGGTCCCGCTCGCGTTCCCGTATCAGCTCGTTGCGATCGCTGTAGTATCCGTCACGATCGCGATCTCGGTCTCGTTCACGCACCGGAGGCGGCCGCTCTGGACCCAGACGGTGGGGTAGCGGAAGGGTTGATGATTTGGCACTGGCGGAGGATCCTGTGGATTTAAAGGTGAGATCGTTAGTCATCAACTTGTTGCGCAGTGTGATCGTGTTGATTGGTAGGAAATTTACAGCAGCTGAATTATTGTGCGTTAAGATAAACAATATCCGTATGATTTCGCTGATTGTCGTTGCAAAAGAGTTGTGGAAAGTAGTGATGCACCGAATAGTGCTATTTGGCCAGAAATTTGGTGTTTACAACAAGGTTGCAAATACTCATTTCAGCTGAAACAATGTTTTTTTCGGAATTATGAAATAATGATACTTAGAAAAATTTATGTAAATTTGGGTGCTCTGAGACTGACATATCCAGAACAACATGTGAAAAGGGCATACAAGCTTTTTGTAAACAAACCTTCTTATGCCCTTTTCTCGCCACCCATATGACACCAACGCAAACCTTTAACATCACCGGGTAGGGGGCACTTTACCCTTCCCGATGATATTGCTGGTTTGCGTGGGCGACCCTCGGTTGGTGAGAAAAGGGCTTACAAAGGTTTGTTTGCAAAAAGCTTGTATGCCCTTTTCACATGTTGTTCTGGATATACCAGCGTCAATTTTGACATAAAATCAAACGAACTTTCGAACTTTTCAGTCTCGTAGCACTTACATGACATGTTTGTTTACGTCTCATCCTTTTTGTCAAAGATTAGGTATTTCTAAGTGTGTATGCTATGATCATATTTTGTATTGGTAAGATACAAGAAGAGGCTGCAAAGAATGTGTTTGACACATTGAAACTGTTTATTTCACTTCATGAGAGTCGCAATCAGCGATTTTTCACTCACTAACTCACTAACTCACTCGCAAATCGCTAATTGAGACTCATAAAAAGCAAAATGGACAAGTTTTATGAATCAAACACATACTTTGTAACCTCTTCTTGTAATTTTCAAGGGGTTAGAAGGAAAGGGGTTTAAGTGACTTTGATCGATTCTCTTCATCGACTTTCTCTTTTGATAGTCACAGCTTTATAAACAGATTTTACGCTATTTCTGCCACATAGTTTGATAAAGGAGGTTCTCGTCTAGCATCCAGAATGGCACACGAATCAAGGAATTTATTTACAGCTAAATTATTAACGAAAGAGAAAATCGATTAAAAGATTCGTTCAAAATCACGTAAACCCTGCAACTGTGTCTAAATCTTTTGAACAGAGACATTACCCAATCTTTAACCTTCAAATACCTTGGAGTCTGGTTTGATTCGAAATGTACTTGGGGTACCCACACTAAGTATTTGAAACAAAAGTGTCAACGAAGGATAAACTTTCTACGATCAATTTCCGGGACATCGTGGGGTGCTAACCCGGAAGACCTAATTAAACTGTATAAAACGGATATTCTTTCAGTTCTTGAGTATGGTTCTTTTTGCTTCCTCTCAGCAAGAAAAATCCAAATTGTTTACGTATTGCCCTTGGCAGTATGCATTGAACACACAATATGAGCCTAGAGGTTCTAGCGGGCGTAAAACTACTGCAGAACCGTTTCTGGGAGCTCTCATTAATAATATTGATTAAATGTAGTGTCAGTAACAACCTTGTGATTGAAAACTTCGAAGAAATGCTCGAATTGAGCATCCAGTCTAGATTCATACGAATCTATCTTAATTATATGTCATCGGATATTGGCCTTCCGTGCTATAACCCCCTCGTGTATGCTTTACTAACAACAGTTCCCCCATTGACTATGATCTCTCCATGAAACAGGCTATTCAAGGAGTTCCAGATCAACTTCGACCTATCTCAATTCCACGCATTTTTGCTGAAAAGTACCAACAAGTATATTGCAATTGAAGATTTTTCCCTGATGGATCACGCATTGATGGATCCACTGGCTTCGGCGTCTTCAAGGAATACTCATTCGCCTTTCGGAAACTTCAGGAACCTTGTTCCGTTTATGTTGCTGAGCTAGCAGCAATCAACTTCGTATTGGGGATGATTTCCGACATGCCCACAGACCATTACTTCATCTTCTCGGATAGTCTCAGTTCGATCGATGAAACAAGGTAGGCACTCATCTTATCTCCTCTCAAAGGTAAGGGAGCATATGCGTTTGCTGGTCGAAAGATCATATATGATTACCTTTGTATGGGTCCCCTCACATTGCTCAATCCCAGGCAATGAGAAGGCAGACTCTCTCGCAAAGGTGGGTGCACAACAAGGCGAGATTTATGATAGAAGAATTTCACATGAAGATTTTTTTTCCCATTAGTACGTCAGAGTTCTCTTTTAAGTTGGCAAAACTTTTGGACAAGTAATTTTCTTGGCCGTTGGTTACATTCCATTATTCCAAATGTTTCTTCGAGAGCGTGGTTCAAAGGTTTGGATGTAAGTCGGGGCTTCATTCGCGTGATGTCAAGACTTAAGACTTAACTACAGCCCAGTGACAGGCGCGTAGGCAACATGTTATACCATGACAGCGGGCCCAGCACAGCAACATAAATGATTTGTGCCCCGGGACATGCTGTCTACTGTCAAACGCAGCAGTTGGTATAGGCCTTGTCACTGGCCTGCACTACTCGCTAGACTCACATATCTACAGAATAAACCTCGTTGACAGCAATATATGTGGATGTAGAACCGGTTATGATGACATCTATCACGCAGTTTGGTATTGCCAGGGTAATGACCAGAGCTTAAAATTATTGACTGCCTAGGCTCAGTGTGAAAGCACTGCACTATTCAATCCATTGCTCTGTGCAGACTGTTTGTACCAAACGGTAAAGGACGAGACAATGAAAGAGCCAACAAAAACATTCAATCACTCACGAGCAGGCGACGCATACCGCTTGCATTCGCTCACACAGCATGTAATTGAGTCATTTTTCCATAGAAAATGTACGCTCAGTCATTCAAAACAAATATTGGGTACCATCACGGCAGAATAAATGTGTTGACTGAGCTACTGACTGAGTGATCGGCTGTCAGTGACTCGTTTACCTCTGAATCATTCAGACTCTCACGAGGCAGTGAATGATGAGGCAAATGGCAGTTCATATTCATATCAAAATGACTCAATGAACCTGACTGTTTTGCGCACTGGTAATGACGCTTCCAGAGCACGACTGTTGGATACCCTTGTGACCCGAGGTAGACAACCCTTCCGTGAAGTAAGAGATTTATTGGGAACCCGTGATCTTCCCTACATGCAGGCGATCTACAAATTCCTTTGTTTGTCTGATGATAGAGTCTGATGTGACCATCCCACCCTTTACAAACAGCTTCTTATTATCCTCCTGTTTCTGTGCTACTTGTCCCTGCCCAGCCAGGATTTGTTCAACCGTCCGAGGCTTCAGAAACCAGTTTCCTACTTATCTCCCTCCAATCGAAATTGTTACCCATTAACCTCGAGCCCGCCACGAGTAATTGGTACCCAATACTAACCTAGAACTACTTCTGTTTAAAATGTAAATTCAAACATTACTGATTTTTGGCTCCGCAAAGTGTCACACCCGACTGAGCCTAGTAAATAAACGAACTAGTTAAAAAAAAAGTCACTTACACCCCTTTCCTTCTAACCCCCCAAGTAAAACATGTGATCATACAGCTATCCCCCGAAGAACGCGTTACCCACTGAGTTGCACCCACCGCTTTTTTTCGGCGGGGTTTCAACCAGTCGGTCTGATTTTTTACAGGAGAACTAGTCACTCGCAGAAAATCAGAGCACATGGTTGAAAACCCACCGAGACATAGCGGTGGGTAGAACTCAGTGGGTAACGCGTTCTTCTGGGGAAAGCTGTATTTGGCCATTTCTCACTTAAGGGGGGAAATACAAGTAAAACATTTTTTTATCGATTTTTTATATTCCACATTAAATTTTTTTTTAAATTCTACGAGTACGAGGAATCGCCGATTAACCATAAGTTCCAGGAATCATGCTTTTACACAACCCAAAACTTTAAACGGTGTTTTCCAAATTGGCGGGAAAGTAACTCAAAAAGTTCTCATCCAAATGACTTGAACCATAAAACAAAAATATTTTCTGAATAAGGTCCAACTGATAAAAGTAAGTTTTGTCCATTTTTAAGGTCTCTAGAAGACCTGCCAATTACCAATCCCCACCGGAGGCGACCTCCTTCCGATGTGACCCCAAGGAGCCACAGAAGTCACACACCAATGAAAAAAATCTCAAATGTAGAGGAAGATTTAAGCAATTCAATGCAAAAAACCCCAAACGTTTGCGTTGTTTCATTTGCTCACAAAAAAAAAACGAAAATCGTAGAGTTTTTGACGTGTTACTTGTTTTTCCCCCCTTAACACATTGTTGATATTGTTGTTGATAGCTTGATATTCAATTGAATTAAACAATTGAAAAGGCCTTAAGTCCATTTTGTAAACAAACCTTGTAAGGCCATTTTGTCGCGAACTGAAGTCCGCCAACGCAAACCAACAAAATGAGCAGGTAAGGGTATTTCTCCTCTACCCCTTTGTGTTTTAGGTTTGCGAATGTAGGTTTTGGTTTGCGAGAAAATGGCCTTACAAGGTTTGCTTACAAAATGGAGTTGAGGCGTTTTCAATTGTTGGCCTTGAAATATTCCAACAATAATAACAACAACAATCTTAAAGTCATTAGTCGGAAGTAGGATCGGAAGTCGGAAGTCGGACGTCCAAACTTTAGTTTAGTACTGGCGACACAATAATTCCCAATCACAACTGACTCGCATCTTGTCGTATCTTGCCAATTCATAACCAGCTTCTCTTGACTGGCTTGTTTAGTTTTATTTTGAATTCACAAATGCATGAGCATATTTCCATGGGATTTAAATCGCAACTCACTTCAGCACATACTATTACCACCGACACCGAAGTGTGATAGATACAACGCAGGTGGTTTTGAAATTTATCTCCGTTGAAAACGAGTATTGATTCGAAAGGTTGTGAATTACACCTACCCCCCCACCGGCTGCCAGCTGCGTGGTTCCTGATTCTGGTTCGAACGTTTTAAGAGGCATTTTATCATTGCTGCATTTTAATATGTGTGTTTATGGAAACTTGAGCTCCCGAGTGATTATTTGTGGCAGTTGTGGAAGGTGTGTAATAATTTCATGATAAAACGGTATGTAATTCAGGCTGGTTGAGTGATGGGAATCATTTGGTGTTTCCCACGAATCGCGTATTGAGCTGTTTGATCAAATTAATGATTTCATTCCGTTTGGTGCTCAACTACGCTAGATTACGAAAGAATAAGTGCGGGTTGTGCTTAATAAAGTCTGGAACGTGCAAAAATTGGTCAACTTCAAATTAGTGTATTTCAGTTAAAAATGCATAAAAAACCTGAAATGCTGCATTTGGAAGTTGAGTGTACACAGCAAAAAATAATGAATATTACATGACGGGTAAACCAAAACCATTTTAAAATTACATCGCTTTAAACTATGTTTTAATTTGGTTTTACATTAAAAATCATGCACATAATAAAAGCATGATAAAACTCATAAAATTACACGTTTATTCGATTAATTTTCTCTTGCAGTTTAATATCACCATGTGCTGTAAAAACTTAGCGAAGAACATCGGATTTTCAACGATGAAACCTATAAATTTACATGCTCGTGTAAATTTAAATCAACAAACATTGAGAAAGCTAATATGGCGGACGGACCAATTATTCGATCAGTTTTTTCTCCACTCGGTTTGTTTTGTTTTGTTCGCTCAGTTTTCGTTAAGTGGAACGATTTATCGTGCATACGCGCGTCCACAAATAGATAATGGATGACAGACAAAATAGTGATTACAGCGGTTTATACAGAGAACACTTTTAGTTCGTGCAGAATATAAAAAAATATGGATATGGAAAAATAGAAAACATTCAGAAATGCGCTCGTGGTTCCTTTTTTCTCCTGACTGATCGTATTGATGCAGCGGTGGAAGTGTAGGGTATGTACTGTGCCGTAAAGGCGGGTTATTTCACGTGGGTGATAATTCCACGTACTTGACAATCAGTTCGATTTTATGCAAATTCGTTCAAAAAGCCAAATGCGTGTAATTCTAAATGTCCTGTAGAATTACAAAATGAGCCCATCTAAAGCTATCCATGTAAAATTCAAGAGACGTTTAATTTTACATGCATGTACATTTCAAGTCGTGTAAATTAAAAAACCAATTTGATTTTACATGAATATGTATGCTCGTTTTATGTGCATGGAAATTCGTGTAAAATTAAAAAAATAATTTTAACTGTGTACATACAATGGTTGCTATGATGAGTTTTCACCGTTTGCTCTCCAGTTTTCAAAGTGACGTCCAAGCAAGAGGAGCAGCGTGTCAAAATTTTGCTCGCGCAGCAAGAAAATCCAACGTTCTCACACGCCAAGTTGGCAAAATTGCTGGATGTGGCCAAATCGACCATGACAAACGTTTTAAAAGTGTTCGGGGAGCGTCTGTCGACCGCCAGGAAGCCTGGAAGCGGTGGCAATGGTAATTCGGACGTGGCCGCGACGACGAAGAAGGTAGCGGTGAAATATAAGTGGAATCCTAACCTCTCCATCCGGGACGCCGCTGGCAAGCTCAATGTCTCCTATACTACTGTGCAGCGGGCCAAGAAACGAGCCGGGTTGTCGACGTTTAAGAAGGTGAAGGTGGCGAACCGAGATTACAAACAAAACATGTCGGCAAAGCAGCGGTCCCGAAAGCTGTATACGAATCTGCTCACAAAGTTCGACTGTGTCGTCACGAACGAAGAAGCTTATGTGAAGGCGGATTTCAGGCAAAGTCCGGGATAGGAGTTTTATACCGCATCAGGAAAAGGGAAGGTGGCTGAAACTTTCAAAACCATCAAACTATCGAAGTTCCCGAAAAAATATCTCGTCTGGTGGCCGTATGCACGTGTGCTGTAAAAAGCGGCATTTTCATTACTACGGGAACCATCAATCAAGAGGTCTACGTCCAGGAGTGCCTGAAAAACCGGCTGCTACCATTCCTAAAGCAACATAATAGACCTGTGCTGTTCTGGCCGGACTTGGCAAGCTGCCACTATGGGAAAAAGGTTATCGAGTGGTACGATGCGAACAACATGGTTTTGGTGCCCAAAGACCACAACCCTCCCAACAGCCCAAACTCCGCCCTATCGAACGGTGTTGGGTCTTGGTCAAACGGAAACTCAAAACAAAAACTAATAAATCCATGGAAAACGAGCAGCAGTTTAAATCTAACTGGCGTTCGGCGGCGAATAAGGTCCACTGTGCAAAATTTAATGGAAGGGTTTAAGCGCAAGTCACGGCAGTTCAGATTTAGCAAACAAAAAGCATAAACGAACATTTCCTGTAAATATATGAATTGAACTACCAAAACAAAAATAAGGAGATTTTTGTAATATGAATTTTGACTGAAAGAAACGATTTTTTTCGACCAATTTTTGCGCGTTCCAGTCTTTACATACACACACACATTATGAGTCCCTGAATTAGATATCAATTAACAGTTCTTGAGCCTGATATTTGCAAAAGTTGAAAACCCAACTTGTAATTCACTATTTAATTCTTTGAATCGGTTGTAGGACTCCCGTAAAGTGGTCGTTACTACCCTTTTTTGAACTGACTGACGCTTACCATCTTTTCTTATTGTTACGCAATTACGATGCTCATGCATTGCTCTGCTGGTTTCATCGTCTTCAAAAAACTGCAGAACACGTTCTTTCGCATCACTGCCTAACCTCAAAGTAATAGTGGAGTGTACATCTTTATCGTTTAAAAGTTGTTTAGATTGTGTTGCCATATACCTGGTTGTGTTAAATGTGTCCATTATTTTCCATTATGTAGGTAATACCTTGGAAACTAATGATTTAAAATAGGCTCACTACTTGACTAGCCTATTGGTCCCAAGCAAATGATTAACGTACCCCATTCTACTCAAAATTCTAGTACTACGCTATGTTTGTTTTGATTCGCTATGAATGTTTGACAGATAAAATGAGGGGCTCGTGGATTTTCCTATGTTTCGAGGGGTGCTTCGATTAGCTTGGGACCGAAAAGAGTACCAGAGCTGAGCCAAAAAGTTGAACGCGTTTCTTTGGGACCTTCTGGCCTAAGAATTTCCTCTATGGTAATACCATAGAGGTAACTCTAAGACCACTGGGTCCCGAAGAAAATCATTATTATTTTTGGCTCACTTAGTACCAGAACAACGGTCCCAAGCAGTCCCAAGCTATTTCACTCACCCCTGCATGTTCTGCATGAATCCACACACCCCTGATGTTATCTGTCAAACTTTCATAGCGAATCAAAACAAACATAGTGTAGTAATAGAATTTCAACTAGAATAGGGTACGTTAATCGTTTGCTTGGGACCAATAGGCTACTAAAGTGGTGAGCCAATTTAAAATCGTTAGTTTCGTATTGATTGTTGGTAATACCATAGAGGTAACTCTAAGACTAGAAGGTCCCGAAATAACGTGCTCAACTTTTTGGCTCAGCTCTGGTACTCTCTTCGCTCCCAAGCTAATCGATTCACCCCTCGAAACATAAGAAAAACCAATAACCCCTCATTTTATCTGTCAAACTTTCATAGCGAATCAAAACAAACATTGCGTAGTACTAGAATTTCGACTAGAATAGAGTACGTTAATCGTTTGCTTGGGACCAATAGGCTACTAAAGTTGTGAGCCAATTTAAAATCGTTAGTTTCGTATTGATTGTTGGTAATACCGTCAAGAGCTGAAATTGCACAGTTTTCGTTGTAACGGGTGTTCAATTCAAAAATGAGAATGGTTTCAGTGCCGTTCAGCGCTCTTGTGAGAGCATCGCGACTAAGTTGAGTCGTACGGCTGACCAGGGCCCCTTCTCCAATATTCATTGACGTTTTTTTGAAGAATAAACATTATGTTTTTAATCAAAAAAAAAAGATGAATCCGTTGATTTTTTTTTACTAGCTACATGAATAAAAAAATTCTCATTTTTATTGAACACCCGTTATCTTCTTTCGAAAACTTTTCTGTTAGCTGTTCAATAATTTCATTGATATCGTCGGTTTTTATCATCTTTGTTTGCTTCAGCATTTAGTGCAAATATGTGTTTTCTAATTCTTTCGATAGCTCGTCGCTACTTGATAGTTCGGTACGTTTAGAAAGCTGTATACGACAAGAATCACAAATTTTTAATTTACTGTTAAGTTGGTTTTGTTCCGCAAAACCCAGATCAACCAATTTCTGTATATTTGTATCCGTGAGATTTCGGCAATTTTTCGAGCAACATTTTAATAAACACGTTTATGCACTTATAATAAAAAAAAGTATTAATTTTAACTACCACTTCGTCCTCTGAATTACTGAACTTATGCAGGTCATTTTCACAGATACACAGTGAATTATATTCTAATGTTGATTACGTGTCAGATTTGGCTTTTATATGGACGTAGGTAATTCTAAAACAACTCACTTGGTACCATGAATTGCTTAGCAATAGGTAGCATGTTAGCATTTTAGCAACAAGTTTAATCCTATGAAGTGCATGAAAGAAGATCGCATTGCTTTATTTTTATATTTTAGAAGACATTTACTATATTGATGAGCCACCAAGAGCATTTTTATTGCAAAATTTCGTGATCTTTCCGAAAAAATATTGTCGGAACTATAGAACCACGAGATACATTAAAAATTGGCCAAAAACTACCAACATTTAAAAATATCTACTTTCAAACCGCTACATCTCGAAAACGGTGTGATTTAACAAAATTTTACTCGGGTGCTTTTTTATTCTAAATATGGTGTACTTTCGTTATATAAAGTCGAAAAAGTAATTGGACCAAGTTTTGGATATTTTTCCAAAAACTTGAGTTTTAAAAATATTTAACTATTTTGTCCATCATATCTCAATCTTGACCTATAATGCAAAAGATGGAATGTTTTGTTCTCTAAGACATATCAACAAAAACAAAAAAAAATGGTGGGGTTGTGTACAAGGCACGACCGCAGGGTTGACGTAGACTACGTTAAGCTGTGTGGTGAAATTATCGTACATTTTTTCTAGATATTGATTTAAAATACAGTAGAAGCATAGAGGTAACTCTAAAACTAGAAGGTCCCGAAATAACGTGCTCAACTTTTTGGCTCAGCTCTGGTACTCTCTTCGATCCCAAGCTAATCGATTCACCCCTCGAAACATAGGAAAAACCAATAAATAAGATGTTCAAATTGGTGTCAAACTTTCATAGCGAATCAAAACAAACATTGCGTAGTACTAGAATTTCGACTAGAATGAGGTACGCTAATCGTTTGCTTGGGACCAATAGGCTAGTCAAGTAGTGAGCCAATTTAAAATCGCTAGTTTCGTATTGATTGTTGGTAGAAGTAACCTATGTAACAGTAATTAAATAATAAAGTCAGAGCAGAAGATCATATACTGGTTATCCCACTTGTTAAATGTTTTGTTAGTATGAATCATAGTTACGTGTCGAACGTATGCAGTTCCAAAGGTTGTTAATAATTAATGTGAATTTTCTACCTCGAGTTGCGTTGCGTCGAGTTGCGAGATGGTACCAGTAGATGGTGACGCATTACCTCTGACTGCTTTTTTGTTGGCCCGATATAACCGAGTTTTCTCTGCAGTGTTCTTGGGTCGTTTCAGAGAAACATCTGCCTGACGATCCTTCACGCGCTTTCGGTAATTACGCACGTATTTTGCACTCAAACGTTGAGACATAGCACTGATTCGCTGTTCCACAATTTCTCCCCTTTTACATATTCTGCACAAAAAATACTTTCCAAACCCCGCCCCTGACAGGATTTCCTACTGTTTTTTTTTATGAATGGGGCGGTGCAGAAAATATATTTTGTGCAGAATATGTAAAAAGGATGGACTTCAGATGTTAATCTAATTACATATAAAGAGGTACCCAGACATTTTGCTTGATTATTTGGCTTTTTTTGCGGGTGAAAAAAATTGACTTTTCATTTATTTTTCATGTCTCTTTATAGGTTAGTTAAGGAGGA
This sequence comes from Ochlerotatus camptorhynchus, assembly GCF_037179485.1. Taxonomy (NCBI): domain Eukaryota; kingdom Metazoa; phylum Arthropoda; class Insecta; order Diptera; family Culicidae; genus Ochlerotatus; species Ochlerotatus camptorhynchus. The sequence continues at coordinate 42,895 of NW_027041434.1, forward strand.
GGGTTTGTTTTTCAAAAATTACATATTCGCGTTTCGTATTATAACGGGACCCAAGAAGGAAACAGTCCAATAACTCTTTTTGTAAAAAAATTTTGGTCTTGAAAAAGACCAATTGGTTCGATCTTCACTTATTTTACATCCTCTCCCCCCTCACTTCACTTCATCGCTCTTTGCCATCAAGATGATCACGCCGTCCACTGCTACTTTACCGCTGACTCCTGCTCTTTTACCGTCCGTCCTATGCAAAACTGAGCGGATTCGCGAACAGCAGCATACGCTCGACTGCGATAATGTTCAGCAAAGGAAATTCCACCTTTTCCTGTATTTGCTTCTGCTTCCTACGCCGTTCGAAGCTATAATGAGCGGAAGAACGACAGCAGCGCTTTTATATAGCTTCACATGTTCAATCAAAACGATGCGCAACCAAATTGTACTTGATTATGAGGACTGGGTTTGGGGAGGACGTTTATTTCATGAAAAAAGTGATAAAATTATCACTTTTTATTTGTCCATTTTTAAAACAGTTTTTTATGGAAAATTGAAAAAAAGTTAATTGCAACAGCTAACGAAAGGTATTTCCTATCGATTGGTGTATTCGGATTTTAATTTCATATATAAATGGCCAAGCTCATAGCGTTCAAAAAATTACACCTTTTCGTGACGGTCGCAATTTTAGATTTTGGATTTACCCCCAGTACCTTTTCGTAAGACGTAGTCTACGTAAAAACAAAAAAAAACAAACAATTGTTTTCAAGACTTTATTTTAAACTAAAAAAAAATTGGGTAGTTTTTTCATAGTGCATTTTTTTTTTCAAATAGTCTCAAGCATTATCTGCAATATTGCTAAAGACACCAAACCGATCGGGACAAACAGATTTGGAGTAAAAATTTTCTGAAGATAAGCTTGATATTTTTCTATAGGTCCTTTTCAGATGCAAAATGGCAGAATCGGTCATAAGGAACGTTTCTGCAAATTTTCAGCTGAATCAAAAAATATAAAAATCGACCGATTTGCGAATTCGTAGTGAATTGCTCCAACGCATGTTAAATGTAAATTTGACGGGTCGACGTCCGCTTCTCGACGTAGTCACGTCGGTACGCTCAACAGGCAGTTACATTTTATTTTGCACCTGCATCTGAACGGAGGGAACTCATTTTGTATGACAGTTGCAACTTTCGAACCGACGCGGTGAATAATGGGTAATGCATATATTATGTCACACTCTAAGGGTTGTGGTTTACGATTTTGTGACAAGCAATGCATTAGGTATAGGAAAAATGTTACGAAAGGGGGGAGGGGGTTAGTTTACTCTAAATTTAGCGTTACATAATAAATGGATAGCCCCTCATGCAACTAATCAGAGGACAGTAGGCAGTAGTCATTATGAACTAACGGTTCTAGCTTAAATGACCAACAATCCATACGAAACTAGCGATTTTAAATTGGCTCACTACTTGACTAGTCTATTGGTCCCAAGAAAACGATTAACGTACCCCATTCTAGTCGAAATTCTAGTACTACGCAATGTTTGTTTTGATTCGCTATGAAAGTTTGACAGATAAAATGAGGGGTTATTGGTTTTTCCTATGTTTCGAGGGGTGAATCGATTAGCTTGGGACCGAAGAGAGTACCAGAGCTGAGCCAAAAAGTTGAACACGTTATTTCGGGACCTTCTAGTCTTAGAGTTACCTCTATGGTATGACCATCCGCGATCTATTCCAGATTCTCCGGAAATCATTTCAGCCCAATAAAGGCTAAAATATTTCATAGAGCCCAAAAAATCAAATTACCATAGCAAACCCATGTGAATATTACAATGCCAATAATTCAGGAATTTGTGAACACATTCCTTCATCCGGGATCTGATCCAGGTTCTCTGGAAGTAATTTTTAGCTAATGGTCCTGGCTGAAATATTTCATGAAGTGCAACAGAACAAGCACAAGTGAATATTACAATTCCAACGTTTCAGCTGGTTATTGGGGTCAGTAAGCAACTGTCCAGTTGCGTCTTTCATAGACATTTTGGATTCATCCTTGCTCCAATCAGACGTCGTGATATATTGCTGAGGAGGTTGATATCGTCGGTTGTTGCGGCATTCTCTCCTTCGTCGATCAGGGAGTCCACCCACACTCGCTTGTCCTGTCTGCAAATGTGGTTTACTTCCTTCCCTAGAGCCGACTACCGTTGATAGGCTTCGTTGTTGGCTCCTCTGGTTCTTACCCGCTCTATCACGGTTTTTGCTTCTCTACGCTCAACAATATTCTGCCAGGTTTAATCCATGATCCACTCTTTTCGCTCACCTAATGTAATATGTACAATAAAGCTCGATTCAAAGTTAATCTGGACGCATGGTTTAGTACACCACCGCGCCCCTGGTGGTTGAAAAAAAAAAAACATTTGACAGGCATTGATTGATGTTTTATTGACGAAGAAATTGGTGAAAAGTTTTTCTCGATTGATCGACGCATCCCGAAATTACGGATCATGGAACTTGAGAAAAGAAAATCAATTGTGCACAAACATCTAGAGAACCCTTCGTGGTCTGCCTCACAAATAGCAAAAGTGTTAAAATTCCCAAAGTCAACGGTGAGTCTTGTAACCAAACGTTACAAGGATACTCTGAGTGTGGATAGAGCACAACGCATCTATCATAAAAGTGGCACTAGGGACAAAGAGCTGAGGAGAAAGGTGTTGAGGTACGTGAAAAGCAACCCAGGTGTCTCCATACGTGATTTGGCACAGAAATACTATTCCAACTTTTCCATCGTGCGTAACATCCTTTCAAGAGAAGTATATAAGTCTTTGTGTGCCAGTAAACATCCCAATCGCTTCCTGAAACAAAATTTAGTGGCCAAAAAGCGAACACGATCACTATACGAACGAGTTTTGACGAAATTTGATGGCTGTATTTTCATGGATGACGAAACATGTCAAAATGGATTATAAACAAATCCTCGGACCAAAATTTTACCTGCCAACTGGTTGTGAGGATGTCCCTTCCAGGTATAAATTTGTTTTTTCTGATAAGTTTGCTCGGAAACTAATGCTTTGGCAAGGAATCTGCAGTTGTGGCCTTAAAACCAAGGTTTTCATCACATCTCACACAATGACGTCGAAGGTTTACATTAAAGAGTGAAAAAGTGGATTTTATCCTTCATTCGGAAACACAAGACCAACGTTATGTTTTGGCCTGATCTAGCCAGCTGCCACTACTCTAAGGAGGTACTAACATAGTATGCTGCAAACAATGTTAATTTCGTCGCCAAAGAGATTAATCCTCCGAATTGCCCTGAGTTCAGACCGATCGAAAAATATTGGGCAATTGTCAAGCGAAAACTTCGAGGATGCGGTAAAGAAGTGACAAATGCACAACAAATGCGTTTAAAGAGGAATAAGTTCGCCGGTACAGTGTCACCAGCGACTGCAGATCATGATGGCATGGATCACAAGTAAAGTGCGACAGTTCGTTCGAAACGGTGAAATGTAATAACTTGTTGTATATCGTTTGAAAGCTAAATAGATACCCTTTTGTTTGACGTTTTGATCAACCGAGTATGTTGTTTAATTCTTGAGTTATGATCACTTGAATGCGTCCAAATTTACTTTGAATCGGGCTTTAGGCAATATAATTTCTATAGTGATTTGATGTGTCGCACTCTATGGCGCACTCATTGGTCTGGAATGATTTACAGGGAACAACTTTTTCATACAAGCAATCATATGGAAAACGATTAATTTAATATCGACTTCCCCAAAGAGACCCTTGAATCAGATCCCGGAAGGTGGCAGTAATCATCAGGATCATATTATTTTAACATAGTAATAATATTCAATTGGATTTGCTGTGGTAATTTAACGTGTCACACTCAACCCAAGCAGCACATTTCCATCTAGAAGGGTTGAAGGGTATGGAGTATTTTAGTCATGACCATAAGTCCAAAATGGCTTCTGAAAAACTCTGGAACAGATCCCAGAAGATTCGGGTGTCCTCAGCATAATGTTTGATTGGAATTGTAATATTTACTTGACTTTGCTGTAGTGGGTTAAAGTGCCATACTCTATGGAATATTTTAGCCAGGATCATAAGTCCAGAATGACTTCCAGGGAACCTGTATCAGATCCAGAATTCCGGAATATTTTAGCTAGGACCGTTTTTTGTTTCACTGTTCGGGACCTAACACTACTGCGACCAGTAATTTGCTTCATCGCAATGATCCGACTATAATTGAAAGGTCTCACTATTTATACACAGCAAAACATAAATTTAAATATTATATCCAAGAGGATGCACTTCAATCATGTCGAAAATCTCATGTAACTTGTATGGCGACAATAATAAACAAATGCAGTAAAAGCAGCGTAATGTCAATATATCACTGTTTTAATGATAATTTTGTCCTTTTGGCAAGTAATATTACACCATATTTTTGACACGATTGAAATGCATCCACTTTGATATAATATCAAAATTATGTTTTTGCTGTGTACCCTTCGGAGTGGTGAAACATCCTCCAAAGCGCCCCTTTGTCAGTAAAAATTGGATTCATTAGCAACAAAATTAAACAATGACACCGATAATGACCATGCATCAGAACCTGTAGCCGACACTGGCCGATCTAGGTTAAGCCTGCGGCTTAAGCGCCACTCCGGTAAAGGAGACCGCAGGCCACGTTGAGTTTGCCCGGATGAGACTGCCTCAGGGCGAGTCCAATTGAAAATCTTCATAGAAAGAAGAGATCGAGCCAGCTTGACTACTACCGAATTTGATCGAGTAGAAACCCCTATTGCGATACAGCATAATCTCTCACAACATCGAAATACTTCTAAAAAGCTCCCGGTAAGAGAATACACAAACCCTAAACGACGTTCCACGTCAAGTTCTCCTCATCGGTAGCTTCACTTAAATTCCGCCAGAGGCGCAGCCGCAGCAAAAGAGGTACGCAACATAACAGTCAAATTCCGACCACGCGGAAGACAACAACATAATTATACGGACCCGAAACAACGTAAAAATACTTTCTTCCTCTCATTCTAATATTTGATAGGACTGATCAACAACATAACATCGATTTCAAATCAAAACATTTATTTACAACGGAAAACGGTAAGTTGATTTTTATTGTATTTAAACTAAAGCATGCTTTTGCGGATTTGTTGTGATTGTTTGTATTTCTACTCCTCTTTATAACTACCTCCTATCTGTGCTGTGCTCTTTTCTGTCTTCTCAGTTAATCCCACGGCGATGCAGCAAGCGGGAAACGACGAAGCATGGCACCCGGGTGTCTATTATTAATGGGTTGGGTGGGCGTCCATATCTGACGATACGTGCGCACGATTTATTTGCCTACACCCAACCATTAAATCATTGGACTTGTCCACATATTAGCAAAATATGCTCTTCGACCTTATGGTCGGCAAAAAAGGTCCTCCGTGGTGCCCTCGCCGGACGCCACACTCAACAAAGAAATTGGAACGGACTCACCAGTTGGTTTTCGCTGCTGTTGTTTGCTGCGCTGCTGTTATCGGCAGCGACGATGATGTTCGACCGTTGGACGGCCAACGTTTTCCACGTGGGTGGACGGTGATCTCACCAAAAATGGCAGTTGGTATCCACCAAGCCCCGATACGCGATGAGAAATTTGATCGCTTTCCACCGGACAAGGTGACGGTTGCCGGGATCTTTCGCCCCGGGAAAGCAGGTGATGTCGTCGGAAGTTGAAATTAATATTAAGCACAAAGCACAAATGTTGTTCGACGAGCACATTACCTGGCCTAGATTGTTTTTCAATGCACACAAAGTCTAACCTATGCCGCACACTACATTTAGTTTGATTTGCTATAACTAAACAATCAACGATAAATTAGAATTTTAAGTACAAGTAAAACCACGTTGTTTTCACTCACTATACAAAACTATACATTAACGCGAACAAAACGACACACTTCCACTGTTAACTGCGGTTCGGACGAAAGTGAAGCGAAACCGTGACCCTCAGATTAGGGAAGGTGACCTCGGCCGAACTTAACGGAAGTTCGATTTTCCCGCGAACTTCTTCGAATGAGATCGGTAATGCGAGAGATTATTCTGATCGTTGGCCACTCGTTCAAAGTCGGGTGTAGCCACACTCTCTCTTTCCCCAACTTTCCCGAAGGTTTCCCTGGACTCGGCCTTGGGAGAAACTACGCAAGGTCGAGTGGCGTTACTCGCGAGGCATTCCAATTTTAACGTAAATCAGCTAGTGTCGTTTCGCTACTGGCATAGATTTTGGCGTATGGATTTGATCTTTTTCGTGTAAATTTCATTTATTACTAATTTAATATTCACAGCATGGAGCAAAGGCTACAAACCCTAGTATTAACCACTTCAAACTAGAGAACAACGAATAGGACATTAGGAATCACATAGATGAAGACTAACTAACTCATTTTTTGAATTGTTTCAAGATCATCCTCGGTAGACAAAGCCGAGTCTTGTCACAATCAACAAAGCGTAAAAAGTAACAAGGACTAAGATGTGTTCCTTTGATTACTAAAAAATCCTAAAAAAGTTTGAATTAGTCAGGACTAGGAATCGGTGGTAGATCTTACATCCCGTAACGTACTACGAAAAGGTGATCTACCCACGTTACGGGGCAAGAATCATACTGCATATAATATCATAGGATATGGTCAAAAACGAAAACACATTGGCATTTGTTCCAATGCCTCCAGTATCTGGTTAAGACTAGGGCTCTGATGCATGGTCATTATCGGTGTCATTGTTTAATTTTGTTGCTAAGGAATCCAATTTTGACTGACAAAGGGGCGCACCTTTGGAGGGTGTTTCTACACTCCGAAGGGTATAAATAGCGGAACCTTTCAATTAGAGTCGGATACTTGCGATAAATGCAAGAGTGGCAACTGTAAAAAAATAGAATACTTCATCATTTCTCAATAATGATGGAGTAATACGACATGCACTAAACTAAGGGCACGGGATATACTATAATAGATTAATTTACTGGTCGCAGTAGTGTTAGGTTCCAAGCAGAGAAAAAAAAAGTGATTCATTTGCCTCATATATCACTATGGCATAAAGAACTGGGTTTCAGTATCACAGGATGTCATCTCAAACTGTTTTCATTAGGCATATCTATTTTTTGTCGTGATTGAAACCACCACATGATATGGTTTTCATAAATATGATTATACCTTACCGTATCGTATTCCGGAATCTATGAAATGGAATTCGGAATCCCGTAATCGATGCCAATGTGACCATATGCCAAAGAAAACACCACAAATTATCTTTATTGACCTTCTCAACTAACATTTTTCACAATATAAACGCTTTGCTCATATAGTTTATTCAGCCTCAAGCTGTATTCAAATGCTATACGATATGAGGTAACCTTTACTCAACCTCTATACAAGCAAATCTGGCGAACTTAGTCAGCTACTTATGGCTGTTGGGACGGTTCTGACAAGCTCTTATTGCATATCCATTTACGCTTCTATACAGCTGTTATTCTGCTGTTTACTTGTGAGTGAACTTGAAAGGCGCTTATTCAACCTTTTCCCGATTATCCGAAAATAATTACACAAGCTTTATTTTGAAGCCGGGTTAAATATTGTTTGCGCATTTTTTTGTGAAGGAATTCATTGTCTTTATTTAGCTGCGAATCAAATTACTCGAAATTAGCTTTGAGAACACCACCAATGTGTTACCCTGCACCGGAACCTGGACTCACACTCAAGACGACCGCATTGGCAAATCATGACACTACCAACTTCGCTAAGCAAACACTTTGAACTGACGTAAACTAATTTACATGATCTTCTACAACAGGATTGCTGAGTAGAGGCTTTATAACAGTGCACATGAATCACTTTTCTCGCCTAGATAGTTCAAATTTGTAAAGGAGCGGAGTAAAAGGTATAAAACTGCACACGTCTAAAAATAAACCTAGTTGACTGTAAAAATGCTTCCAAAGTAGCGCTAACACAGTTTATTAGCTGAGTACAGGTTGTGTAGTAGTTGAAAAATCACTTTTGATGTTTATGTTATTCAACAAGAATGGTTGGTTGTGTAGAAGCCATCCAATGAGTAATATATTCACTTTATTAGTTTTGTTTTGCAGCCAAAGCCCGATTAAAAGTAAATTTGGACGCATTCAAGTGATCATAACTCAATAATTAAACAACATACACGCCCAAGTAACAATTTTGGTTTTATGAGGGTTCTGTAGACCATGATTTATACTTGTAGAATGTTATAAAACCGCGATAAAACCTGCAATGTTACTTGGGCGGTTGATCAAAACGTCAAAGAAAAGGACTGAATGCCTTCAAGCGATATAAAACAAGTTATTACATTTCACCGTTTCGAACGAACTGTCGCACTTTACTTGTGATCGCTGCCATCATGATCTGCACAGTCGCTGGTGACACTGTACCGGCGAACTTATTCCACTTTAAACGCATTTGTTGTGCATTTGTCACTTCTTTACCGCATCTTCGAAGTTTTCGCTTGACAATTGCCCAATGTTTTTCGATCGGTCTGAACTCAGGACAATTAGGAGGATTAATCTCTTTGGCGACGAAATTAACATTGTTTGTAGCATACTATGTTAGTACCTCCTTAGATTAGTGGCAGCTGGCTAGATCAGGCCAAAACATAACGTTGGTCTTGTGTTGCCGAATGAAGGGTAAAATCCGCTTTTTCAGACACTCTTTAATGTAAACCTTCGACGTCATTTTGTGAGATGTGATGAAAACCTTGGTTTTAAGGCCACAACTGCAGATTCCTTGCCAAATCATTAGTTTCCGAGCAAACTTATCAGCAAAAACAAATTTATACCTGGAAGGGACATCCTCACGACCAGTTGCCAGTTAAAATTTTCGTCCGGGGATTTGTTAATAATCCTTTGTGACATGTTTCGTCATTAATTAAAATACAGCCATCAAATTTCGTCAAAACTCGTTCGTATAGTGATCGGGCTCGCTTTTTGGCTCCTAAATTTTGTTTCAGAGAGCGATTCGGATGTTTACTGGCACAAAAAGACTTATATACTACTCTTGAAAGGATAGCGGTGCCAGTGGTGTAGTGATAAGCGTGATTACCCCTCACCCCAGCAGGCCTGGGTTCAATGTCAGAGGCATAACATCTCTAATCACGCCTTCCTTCGGATGGGAAGTAAATCCGTTGGTCCCCGGTTCATGAGTTGATGGGTCGATAGGTAGGGTCCAGGTGTGGGAGCTGCCTCCCTGGCGTCGGTAGCATTGGTGCTAAGCACGGAAAACAAGATTGACGGAAAACAAATCAAGGAAAAAAATACTCTTGAAAGGATGTTACGCACGATGGAAAAGTTGAAATCGTATTTCTGTGCCAAATCACGTATGGAGACACCTGGGTTGCTTTTCACGTACCTCAACACCTTTCTCCTCAGCTCTTTGTCCCTAGTGCCACTTTAATGATAGATGCACTGTGCTCTATCCACACTCAGAGTATCCTTGTAACGTTTGATTACAAGACTCACCGTTGACTTTAGGAATTTTAACACTTTTGCTATTTTTGAGGCAGACCACTAAGGGTTCTCTAGATGTATGTGCACAATTAATTTTTTTCTCATGTTCCTTTTTCTTTCTTTTTCTTCGCTTTTTAAGCTTATTGCATATGGCATATTAGCTTATTGCGTGCTCTCAACTTAATGTTCTAGATGCACTTCCACAGTTATTGATTGAGAGCATTCGATGCCTGTACCATTTTTGCATTGGTATAATTGTGTGGCAAGTCCAATCATACTTCTATGCCCAGGGAAGTCGAGAAATTTTCCAACCCGAAAAATTCCTAGACCGGACCGGGAATTGAACCCAGCCACCTCCAGCATGGTCTTGCTTTGTAGCTGCGCCTTTACCGATTGAGCTAAGGGAGGCCCCCTCATGTTCCATGATCCGTAATTTCGGGATGCGTCGATCAATCGAGAAAAACTTTTCACCAATTTCTTCGTCAATGAAACATCAACAAATGCCTGTCAAACGTTTTTTGTTCCAACCACCAAGGGCGCAGTGGTGTATTAAACCGTGCGTCCAGATTTACTTTGAATCGAGCTTTACAAGTTGAAAGTTGAATAATATGTGCATAGAAGTGACATTAGCGTTTATTGGCTGTTGTTATTCAGTGAAACTAAAAAATTGAATAATGGTTGTGATAAAGTTGAGTAAGTGTTCTCCATTTTGCAAGCTTCTGCTTTTAACTGTATCTGCAGCTTTTTTCAGCTACTTTACAGCAACACAGCTGGAAAAGTCAGCTTATAAAGCTGAAATTGTTAGTTGGGTTATCCGCAAATGTTACTGTGGGGTATAAAACCGGATTTCCCGGAACCGATGCCAATGTGCCCATATGTCATCAGATACACTACAAACTGATTTCATTGATCATAGCTTGTCATTTTGGCATAATATGATATCATAACCTGAAATTATATTTCAACAAACCGTTCGCGTTCCGGAACCGATGCCAAACTGGCCAAAATCATCTCAAATCATCTTCATTCACTTGATTCTACCTATTTGACATGATTTGACATGCCACCAGGTACTTTTGCCTGAGATATTACATTATGGAAATATCTAAATTCAGTATTACTAATCATATTTCATCTATCTGATATCATTTGCTGCACCAAACATCCAATTCGCGTGAAAATTTAAAACATTTGGTCAAACTGGTTAAAAAAGTACAAACAAAAAAACACAGACATATTTACATCTCCCAAGAACAAGGAGTGTTCTAAGGGGGTGGTACCTACTACAAAAGTTAGTTCAACTATTCCTCTTGAATAAAAATTCAAGTTTATGAAAATCGGATGAGGCATTGCTGAGAACGAGTTAGTTGAACAAAAATTCGTTCGTCCTGATACTTCACAGGTTAATCTAATGCCAATCATCGACGAGTATCAATTGCCAATGAGTGACTTATCATTGCTGACGGTAAACGAGTGCCACACATAGAACTTATCGAACCTATCAGCAAATGGGCCGAGACCAATAGATTTACTTCCGTTTCAAAGGAATATTTTATTTCGAGAAGCACAGCACAGTATTCCCTCCATATATAAGCGGTGGGTGGAACCGTCCACCCATCGCTATTTCTCGGCTGACCTTTAACTAATTGAGCTGATTTTCTGTAGATAACTAGTTTCTGGTTGACACTAATCACATACAAAATATCAACGTAATTGGTTGAAGGAAAACCAAGAAATAGCGGTGGGTGGACGGTATCACCCTCCATGTATGCGGTATGGAGGGATTGCTGTAGTTCAATTGAATTCTCTAGAACTACCAGTGTTCCTCTCGTCAGTCGAGTTCACTCGTAACTTATCTTGTTCTTTTCATTGGTAATTTATCACGCAAATCTTCATCTTCTTTGCATATCAAGCTAATTGCTTATCGCATATTAGCTTATTGCGTTCTAGATGCACTTCCACAGTTATTGATTGGGAGCTTTCGATGCATGTATCATGTTTTGCATTAGTATAATTGTACAATCATGCTCTATTGTCCAGGGAAGTCAAGAAATTTTCCAACGCGAAAAATTCCTAGATCGGACCAGGAATCGAACCATACCATATTCAGCATGGTCTAGTAGCTGCGCCTTTATTGAGGCCCCAAATTTTCAGTACAACTTTCACTGAGCTAGTCACTACACAGAGCAGTCATGTTCAATCATTTAATCTACTTACTTCTTCGAATGGGATATGGGCTCCGCTGGTTGGAGCCCGGCAGGCTTTCGGCCAATTCCAGATTTTCCATGCTCTGCGACAGCAATGCCTCGAACGTGTGCAGACTGTACGATTCGGCATCCATGCCCTTGGCCAGAGTGTTACGCAGATGCATCTCGTACTCCAGCAGCAATCTAGAGGTCGGTGAACCCGGCGTGGGTGTTACGTTTGGTGGATTCTGAAACGCATGGCAAATAAATTATTAATTCAAGAACAAACACTGCAGCAACTCTAATACTTGATGGTGATGTGAATGCCGGCCGCCACCTTGCCGTCCGTACGGTGGTTGATCTTGATCGGAATTACCATTGCTCGAGCTGGGCGTTGTTGCGTAGCACTGGTTATCGAACATGACGTTATCCGATGGGGGTGAACCTTCGGCGCAGCTACGCTCTCGCTCCAGTTCCAGATATAGTCCACGAGACCCGTGCTGGTGACCTCTGCCAATTTCGTGAGACGATCTGGAAGAATGACACCCCAATTGCAATCCAATTCCGTGTCAAGCAATTGAATTGAAAATAAAAATTACCTTGATCCGGAAAAGCGGGAAGTTTGACTAGCGTTACGTGAGATGGTGCCGTTATTGTTTAACATATGTGCATTGTGAATAGCGTGTTGATGCGTGTGTGGTGTGTTGGTTGCAGAGTTATAGTAATTGTAACGTCGACGTCCCATTTCCGGCGATGTCACGGGGCTTTCCGCACTCGGCATCGGTTTCAGCATGCGCTTCATTGTTGATGTATCTGCAAAATAGTAGAATGCAAAGTCGTCCGTCACTCAGTTCAAATCGAAATGACATCCAAATGGCCGCAATATGCCTGTCCCGATCACAAACATAATAAACAGGTCGGGTATGATGGACAGGTGTTCCCCCTTTTAAACAACAACAACTACCCACTAACCGAAATCCTTACCGACATTCATATCCTCGGTGCTCTTGGACTTATTCCTCCTGGCGGCCTGGTTGTTGTTGATGATGTTGTGATGCATGTCGTGTTGTTCGCGTGACATGTCATCGCTGAAGTCCTTCGTCCGTGTTCCCGTTCCCGTTGAAGTCGTCTTGGTGGAACGTTCCGTCTGTTGCAGTGTTCCGCCGGCTTGGGTTCCCTCGGATTTGGAGGTTTCCTCGCCGGCTCGTTGGCCGGTGCCCATGTTGGAGTTGGCTTCATCCTGGCCGATTTGCGATCCAACGTGGTTCTGCGTCACCGTCGACGATGTCCCGGTGCCAACGTTGGTCATCGTGTTGGTTTCCTGTGATTTCGTTTGCCGGTTACCGGTATCTGGAAAATGGAAGCATAATTGAATGATTTTGATGCAGTTGTTTTTTTTTTCATCGCAAGTAACCGATTCTAATTGACAGGTCCCGTTATTCATGCCCTTCGAAGAGTTAGAGCACCCTGCAAAGGTGCAACCTTTGTCAGACAAAATTGGATTTCTTAGCAACAAAATCAAGGAATGACACCGATATTGACCATGCATCAGGACCCTAGTATCAATTACTTCAAACTAGGGAACAACAATTAGAAGATTAGGAATCACTTCTTTCTAATTTTATTGGTTTTGTGATGTTTGATATCACCAATAAAATATGCCATCACAATCATTTTCCTTCTGCTGGTTAGTTTTCCCACACGAATTTATGTGGTCTGGATTTTTGTTTTTCGATATTGAAGAAATTTAATATATCCACTGAATTTTCGAAAAATAGGATTTGGCAGTTTGGTATACAATCCAAATGTAACATATTATAGTATATTTCCATTTTATAAACCAGTGCAGTGCATTTGAGTTTAACTGTTTGTAGGATTTTGGGTACATGAACAAAATATGCAATCACATTATTTGTCCTTATTTTATGAGCTAATCATAGATTAGATTAGACATCAATTAGATTTATTTATTGAAGAGACTTTCAAACAAAGCACTACATTTGACTGACTGATAGTTTACTTCGGATAAGAATTTCTATGGTAGTTTCTTCTTCTTCTTTTCCTGACATCAGACGGAATAATTAGTGGCACTTTAAGTCCAATGTGGAAAAGCTTTATTTATCCTTCTATTAATTGCTGATTCCTCTCTTTTTCAGACCAGCAAATGCTCTTTGCAAGTGTTAAGAAATAATTTTCCGAAATTCAGCGTCCATTCGGCCTAATGATCATTCGACCAAATGACAATTCAGTTCAATTACCATTCGGCCTCATGAGAATTCAGCAGAAGGTCCAGATTTATTTTGTAGGAAAAAAGTATCCAAAGATACTTTAACTAATCATGTTTTTATTATTTCATGTGTGCAGTTAAGATTTACATAGCTGGAGATATTTAAAGTCAAATATCATTTAAGTGGACATTTTATACGATAGATGATGAGATGAAAGTATAGAGTTTATGGTTCCGTGTGAAAATTGTAAAAGAAAGTAGAAAGCGAGCATAGGACAATTTTGAGGAAGGTACGAATCGGGTTGATCATCCCCTTTACCAAACTCATCAGTTGAGGAATGGTGAGGGATTTTCCAAAAAAAAAAAAATAATAACTTCCCCTTTCCCTTAATCAAACCTTTCAAACTCACATGAGGTTAGCTACTCTCGCCCAGTGAGTTTGGGTAGTCTTCACTTTGAGTAACAACAGAGTTGCACCACAGTTCTCATAATTTGACAAAAGAAACATTCAGCAAGTTCTGCGACTTTTAAGGAAATTCTGCGAACTATAGAGAAGTTAAGCGAACTTCAAGGAACTGCAGTGAACTTTAGGGAATTTTTTCAGACTTAAATGACGTTCTGCAAACTTCAGTGCAGTTTTATGAACTTCAGTAAAGATTTTACTGTAGAAAGGTATTGCAAACCTCAGGGACATTTTGCAAATATCTGGAAAGTTGCTGCAGAAAATCTCTACGGACTTCGATGAAGTGCTGCGTCCTCCAGGGAACTTATGCAAACTTCGGAGAAGTTCTGCAGACTTTATAGAGGTTCAGATAATTTTAGGGGTTCAGATAACTTTTGGGACGTTCTTCATTTTATGGGCAAGTTCTTTCAACTAAACGAAATTCTTACCTTCAGTAAAGTTCTGCAAACGTTAGGGGTGTTCTACGAACTTCAGGATATTTTTGTGAGTTTCATGGAAATTCTGCGAGCTTTAGAGCATTCGTAAGTTCTACAAATTTGTAACCATTTGTTACAAGATTTGTATGATTTTTAATTTGAGCATAATTGTTTAATGTATTGTCACGTTTTTACGAGTTATTTGGTGTTGGTTAGTAGGATTATTAAAAGATTATGTATTAAAATATTGTAGTAGGGAATTTTTCAAACTTTAAATTGTATAACAGTAAAGTGGAGATAGGTTACAGTACAGAGGGTGCAACTACTACAAGGAGATGCAGGCGGGAAAATGGAGAAAGGATTTTTTTTTTGATTGGGATATAGGATGGAGGGATGGAAAAGCGAAGGGACAGAGGTCAGATAGCGTACGAACGACGTGCCATTCCTCATAGTTATCCAGGCGTTCACGTGTGAAAGGTGATGAAAAGTTAAAGTACTTGAAATAGCCAGTAGTGAGTGGTAATATTCGAGTGTGACAATTTGCTGCACCACAGCTCAATTCAGGTAAATAGTTCTCTGCCCGAACTATAGCTAACGGCTGAACTAACGTCCATTCGATACCCTCGCAGGACCTTTTGTATTATCGTTTGGTACACGCCGCCATTTTGTCCGTTGACAAGATCAACCGACGCGCACGTGATCCGGCTTAGCAGTCTCTAGGGGCAACTAGGTCTAGAAGCAAAGGAACTAGCCTTCCTCAAGCCAGACCAAAAATAATCGGCTAGAAGGAATTTGTCTCGGGAACCCTCCCTAACCGCCAAGGAGACGTTCCCCTCTCGGCAGAGTCACTCCGGCCTTGCCTGGGCTATGCCGATGTGAGTCTATGAGGGAATACGCATGGGAGGACTTATAGTGGTTTCACGCGCCAACGAATCTGCTTCCTCACACCACCACTTAGCCAACTTTGACCACGATCGCCACACCGAATTTAGCAGAACTCGTAGCACAGTGAGTCCAGCGAGCGCTCGCCCAACGTCGTCGAATCCGTCCATATTCATCATCAGCAGTACCGGTACGTTTTTCAATAATAAACCATCCACTTTACACCCACACACACAATAGTAGTAGTATAAACCAACCCTCTCAAACAATAGTTGTCCTCAATAAAATGTTTCCATCTTGAACCACAGTTGCATTTTTTCCATAACGTTAATCAGGTGACAGTATTCTGCACGTTTGGTCGCGTAGCCCCTTCGATTGCCCAGTAGTAAGCCAACCTTGAGACCCAGATCGAGAGGTCTCTTGTTATTGAGAACTTACCGGGAACAGACACTAGTTACAAATTCCACGAAAGCTCTATGAAAATCAGCGAAGATCTCCGAACTCTAGGAAAATATTATGAATTTCGGGGACGTGCGGTTAGCGGCGTCCGTCGTTTAAGCGTATTGTTAGAACTGAATTTCACTTCCGGCACTGATATACCGTGCTGAGAACCAATGCTACCGACGCCAGGGAGGCAGCTCCCACACCTGGACCCTACCTATCGACCCATCAACTCATGAACCGGGGACCAACGGCTTTACTTCCCTTCCGAAGGAAGTCGTGATCAGAGATGTTATGCCTCAGAACATCCCGGCGACGCCGACTGGGATTGAACCCAGGCCTGCTGGAGTGAGAGGAAATCACGCTTACCACTACACCACCGGCGCCGCTGCTGATATTTGTAGTTAGCATAATATCAGGCGTATGGTTTTGCTAAACTATCCATATGCATGCCATTTGGAAAAAGTTGAAAATCTTACTTCTATCTCAATAAAGATCAATAAAGATCAGTACTCGATATCCTGGCGTATATAAGAAGCATTTGCGGTAGAATTTTACATATCAGTGGTCCCTTTACGATGTCAAAGTCGTTTGCGCACTGACATTGAGGTGAACGATAGTAATATTAAAACTGTATAAACTGATACTGACATTAGGTGGCTAGTGAAATACAGCATTTTGTGAGTATTGATATTAATTATTTTTCATTGATATTGATTGTGAGTGCTGCGCCAGCCGGAGGAAAATTTCCCTACTGGTCTACTCGGTGTTGTGTGTTGTTCGTTGTCTAGTGTTTAAGAGTTCAGTCTTTACAACCTCTTGTTGAAGACGGTGCTACTTGTCTTTTTGTTCAGGAAATTCTAGCAAACTCCAGAAAAAAAAAAAACAAATAAGTTCAACAACCACCAGAGAGAAGCTCATTGAACTTCAGGGAAGTTCTACAAGCTTCAAGAAAATTCTGCAAACTTTAAAGACGTGCTTAAAATTTCAGAGAAGTTCTTAAAAATTTAAGAAATGTGCTGTAAACTACAAGGAAATGTCAATCTTTAGAGAAGTTGAAACAACATCAGGAAAATTCTGCGAACTCCAGGGACGTTTTGCGAGCTTCAGTAAAGTACATAATTCTTCTGGTAAGTTCTGAGAATTCTCACGATATTTTCTAAGCATGAATTCAGCTCTGCTAACTTGAGGAAAGTTCATCAAACGGCACGAAAGTTCTGAACA
Source organism: Ochlerotatus camptorhynchus (assembly GCF_037179485.1). Classification (NCBI taxonomy): domain Eukaryota; kingdom Metazoa; phylum Arthropoda; class Insecta; order Diptera; family Culicidae; genus Ochlerotatus; species Ochlerotatus camptorhynchus. The sequence continues at coordinate 60,242 of NW_027041434.1, forward strand.
CTTTAAGGATATTCTGTGTACCTCAGGTAAAATGTAAAAACATTAGGAAAGAACTGTGAACTTTAAGGAATATCTGCAAATTTCAATAAAAATTTTGGTCAAATTCAGAGAAATTTTGCGATCTTCAAACAAGTTCAAAGAACATCAGGATAGTTTGAAGATCTTCATAGAAGTTCTACGAAATCCAAGAAAAAAAAATGAAACATGCCGTCGGTGGAATAACTCCCACTCCATGTCGAATAAAACAGGTAGGGTCGATCGCTATTTCTTCGTAATCGTCACTTTGTAGCGTTTCGTTAGTTCACAAGCTACAACAAAAAACCTATTAGAGCCTAATGTGTGAATATTTACACTCATTGTTCTCAAAACAAAAGAAGCGCTCCTAGCGAACTCACTTTTTCTATCTTCATTCGTAGGACGAAGAAAATCCAATGGCGTTTCAATGCGCTTGGATGGAATTGAAACTCGTAGAACGAATTTGGAATCAAGAAGCAGTGTTAGATTTTTAACAATACATCAACAATGTGTGGATCTTTATAAAATTCAACGGTAATTATGGAAAGGGGGATACATTTAGTAGTCATGTTTGATAGAAACATTTCATTTGTTAAAATCCATTCAAGAAAGAGAGGTAAAGCGTGGGTTGTGCTTAGTAGGACGGAAATTAGATCAAAAAACCCTATGAAAGTAGATATTTGTTGCGATATCTCATTCTAATTTACGCCACCCTTTATGTAATGTGATGAGGACATCGTAAAAATGAAAGAGCAGGTGGGTGCACACATGAGAGTTTGTCACCTAAAAACAATTACCTGAGTACGGCTCTGATTCGGGGTAATGGCATTCTGGTAAGCGGGCCATTCGGAGTAAAGTCTTTCGGGGTAATGGACCATTCAAGGTAATGGAATTTGGGGCAATGTCCTAAAGTGCGAATGATAATGCATATGCCCTATTGTACGATGGTTGTATGACGACTAGATTTGACTAAATAACAGCAAAAAACGGTTTCGCTTCTACTTTCGACGGATTCGGTTACATATTTGAGCTCTCTCAAGAATATGAGGCACGTTTCCTTGTTAATGTGCAGTATTACCCTACATTTTAAGGAAAGCTCAAAACAAAACATTTTTTTTAGCTGAAATGTAGGGTTTTTGATCTTCTTGTCTTCCTACTAAGCATACCCCTTGAATTTTGGATGGGAATTGATTTTTTTTTTAATGAAGCACTTACTTAAACAAACGCTCAACCCAGGATCCATGAGGGATTATTAAGAAAACTTGATTTGCAAGCAAGGCTACTGATACTCGCATCGTACGACTCAAAAGCGCTTACCGTCTCCAAACGTGTTTGGAATAACGAAAGCAAATCAAACATTCCTGAACGAACCGAACGATGCCATTAACGTGAGCCTTCGTGAGTGACGTGTGTGCGAAGAGTATTCGTGCTGTCTTCCATTAACTCTCGCTCCATTCTCATCGTTCTTTACGAACTGGTGTGATCGGATAAGAGTGCAGGCCTCAATAAACGTTCACGGTGAGTCAGTTTAATACTCGCGGCGAGTGCTACGAGGTGCCGATATGAGCAAAACGAATCATCGAAATTTAAAAAGGAAGATAAGTGGACACCACTATGGTGATGTGCTCCTGGGTACGTTGCAAATAGTAACGAAGCACAACCTTCCCATGAGGTATCCAGAATGGAAAGGTGCCAATTTTGCTTTTGGACTTTGGAAAGTGGTCTGAAAATCTCCCGGAATACTCTGCCTCCGTTAATCCACAGATGCGCTCAAATAATGCTTCAAATTGTGTCTGCAAAATTTTGGCAGAAGGTAATTTAAAGTAGATGAAGTTTTTGAGTAATTACCAAAAAAAAACTAATGGCCAAACACCAAATTACAAAAAAAAAACTAATGGCCAAACACGCAAAAACACCACCTCCGAAATTTTCACCATTGTAAGGTAAGAAGTTTTCTTCCATGACAAAAATCATTTCTATACAGACCTGGAAAAAGAGCCTATCTGCTTTGATCGATTCTCTTCATCGACTTTTTCTTATGATAACCACGGCTATGCAAACAGTTTTAGTGCTATTTTTGCCACATAGTATGATAGAGGAGGTTTCTATCTATCGTCCAAATCGTCAAATACAACAGGGAATGTTGTTGCAGCTGAGCTATTAACGAAAAAGATAGTCTTTAAAGAGAATCGATCAAAGCAGATAGGCCCTTTTTCCAGCTCTGTATAGATTTGACAAATTTTCATGACCCTGACTATGGATTTTCCTTTTTTATGGATTGCTGGGATAATTTCTGTATTATTTTTACATAACATTCATTCTACGATTATTGGATAATGAGTGTTATGAATTTTCAATATACCGGATGTCCGGAAACTTCAACTAAAACTTTCTGGAAAATTAACCACCCCGAATTTTTTGAATTTTAATTTTGTACACAAAATTATTAATTCTATCTGTTAGCAAATTTTCAGAGACATTTCAGCCCAGATACCACAGATTCCCACATGTTCCTATTGGTGGTGAGTCGACTAGGTTAATTCCCAAAGCTGTTTTTTTGTTTTAAATTTTTTCCAACTAATACACCGTGTAGCAATACAGTGCAGTGCCTTCCCGTTTTTAGCTACACCTCATCAGCTAATTTTTTCCTCATGTTTGTGCTGGTACTTTCTGGACAATTTATCATAAAATACCAAGTAGAAAGCATCCACAAACAATGGTGTAGTGAAATCAGAATAAGAATTTAATATAAGATTTATTTTCTAAAAAGTAAAAAAGTCGAAAATGCGTTACCAAAAACTGGAAGATACTGTATTGTACATCCATCACGAAAGCTAATCAAGCTAATAGATTTTGTTTTATCGACAAATAGAAGCTATGAAAAGAACCCACTTTATATTTTAGAATACACTTTGAAACCCATACTCTTTTTCAGTGGTCTTATTGCACAGAAAAAGATTTGGAATTACGGCTAAAATTAAAATGATTTACCGATAAGTTTGATGCGTGCAGAGGCTGACAAATACTGTAACCGGTATATGTGACTTCGCAGATCATAACTTCTGTCTAATAGCCACAGTTTTGCAGAAATCGCTATAGTGAGTTCGTTGAAAGATCTTTTCTACACATCCGACCACATGCGATTATGCTTACTTCTTTTCTTAATTAAACGCATCAAAATGTGTTTCACATACTGCCTTTAGATTGCTTAAAATCGAATAGATCTTCGTTTTATATTCAGTGGCGCTACCGACTGTTTAGTGTCACGCGGTTACCAATTTAGGCAATAAGCCAACGCCTTTCATTCAATACTACATATTGCAACCGCATATTTAATTGTGCCAAACGCGTTATAGATGTTGGTCAACGGCACACAATGTTTTGAATCCGGATCTGTAGGAGCAAAGGCTAATGACGTATTTTTCCTAACTCAAACATATGTTCTCGCGCATACACAGCGCATGCTCTGTACCCACAGTAGTGCGATTGCTGAATGATAAAAAAAATTTACTCCTGCGCAGCGTCAAGCTACAACTCAAGCTTCCAGCTCAGTACATTGCATCGCCGTGAACGCTCGTGGCGAGTGGAATCTTGCATTATTTGTGAAGATTACTCAGAAACGAATGGCAATCGAATTGAATGGACCCCGCTATACTCGCCCAGTAACGAACAAGCGGATGAGTGACGATTGTTGTTTTGCCTAAAGCCATAACTCAGCGAACGATGAGAGAATGTAAAAGAAGCGCAAAACCGAATTATTTAACATCATTCGTAGGAGATATATTCTTGTGCACGAGAAGAGAGCCGCTCTACTGCATCACTACTTCAGCAACAGTGAGAGGAATATATAGCGAATTTTGGTTTGCTGTGAGGATCAGCCACCTTAATTGCAAGGAGCGCTTCTTTTATTTTTGGATATTGGATTGGGTGGAAGGATATGATTTGAGCCTGAAATTGAAACTTTAGACTAAAACTCTCTTCTACAATGTTGTTCCTTATAGTTAGACCCTAATTTTAATGACAATAGATTCTAGGGTGCTTCTTATCATCATTAAAATTAAAAAAATCAAACTTTTTTGTTTGAAGAAATTTAGGTATACATTTATCGGCAACGTTATAGCTGAGCTAATTTTAATTGACCAATTGAGAGCTATTTTATTGAATTGTTGTTGAACAGTTGTTTTGCTCTAGTTTTTTTATTACAAATTTCTCAGCAAAAATGTCTTCAAATAACTTTTAGATCTTTAGAAGGCACAATTTTTTGCTGCACAATGCTTTTCAATATCTTTCGCCGCCAAAAACTTTTTTTTTGTTGCCCGAACCAGAGATATTAACATTTGAAAAGGGCATATTTTTAGTAGAAGCACATCATTCACTCTTGATCGGTGAAAGATATTGACAAGCTTTGTGCAGCAAAAATTTGCATCTTCTAAAGATCTAAAAGTTATTTGCAGACATCTCTGCTGAGAAATTTGAAATAAGAAAACTAGAGCAAAACAACTGTTTATTTTAGAGACGCCCTAACTCAATTCAAGAAAATAGCTCTAAATTGATCAATTTAAGAGATAAAAAAAGTTTGTTTTTACAAATTTGCTCAAAATTAGCTCAGCTATAACTTTGCCGATAAATGTATACCTAAATTACTTCAAACAAAAAATTTAGATTTTTTGTTTTAATGATAATAAGAACTACACTAGAATTCATTGCCAGAAAAATGAGGGCGTAACTATGAGGAACAATTTTAAAGAAGATACTTTTAGTCTAAAGTTTCAATTTCAGGCTCCACCTAAATCTGATCAAAATAAATGGATCAAACTTATTAATTTGCTGGTCAAAATTTCAAAAAGTTGCTAAATTTTTACATAAACTGGGGTCTGGATTTGGAAAAAATTAGCATTAGCATTAACATTCGCATCGAACAAGTTGCACAATATCGTATGTGGTACGAATTCACAACTATTAAGAGCAAGACGGATATCTGTAACTGGACAGATAGTAAGTAGGAAATTATTACTATCTCCCAGATAAAGACATATCCCGCTCCAACAGTTAAGGATTGTCCTGGCCACGTCCTTACAACTGGTAGGGATAGGAAAGGTATGTTAGTCCAACATTTACTTAAGAGAGATCTGGATTTGGATTTACTTAAGAGGGGTCTGGATTTGGAAATATGTACTAAAATTCGTTTAAATTTGAATCGAAAGAGCAGGGTTGGGACCCACCCTAATAAACATGTGTTTTCATTTCCCGGTCATTTCGGACTACCCATGAATTACCAAAAGAGCCACCAACTATGCAAATCATTAACTTCACTAATGGAGTAATACAAACATAATTAGTTAAAGCAAAAAAATTTAATATTTTGTCCCACAAGATTTGCATGAATACTTCCAAATCCTTTTCCTGACTTCAATTGGAAGATATGTCCATCGTCCTCTGGAATTTTCTTCCAATTTCTCATAGAATCTTCTTCTAAATTTCCCTAGAAAATTTTTCCATTTTTTCTCGGAAATTACTTCTAATGTTCTCCGGAAGTTTCTATAAATCATCTCATGAAATATCTGAAGTGGAAATTGATTCTTATTGCACACAGAAATGCCTTCGGACTTGCCCTGAAAGACTCTTCTGACTTCTACTGGAACTCTTTCCGACTTTCCCATAAGCCATTGTGACTTCCCATGCAATGGGCCTCCAACTTCTGCGACAAATTTTTGTTTTTCAGTGTTCACCCGGAAAATCCATTCTATTTTTGCTGGAAGGTTCTAGTCTAGCTTCCTCCAGAATGTTCTGTTATCTTGCCCGGGAAGTTTCTACCGGAATGAACATCCACTCCAGCTTGATCTGATTTCCCACAGAAGTTTTAACCGACTTTGTTTGGAGACTTCTTCTGACTTCGTACGAAAGCTTCTTCCAACTTCCTTCGGAAGTGTCTTCCGACTTCCCTGGATTTCTACTTTTTCTTATTCATCTTCTTTGCATTTCAAGTTTATTGCTTATTGTTTATTATCTTATGGTGTGCTCTCAAATTAGTGTTCTAGGTGCGCTTCCACAGTTATTAATTGAGAGCTTTTGATGCCTGTACCATTTTTCCATTAGTATAATTAAGTGGCAAGTACAAACATACTCTACGCCCAGGGAAGTCACGACATTTTCCAATCCGAAGAATTTCCTAGACCGCACCGGGAATCAAACCAAGTCACCTCCAGCATGGTCTTGCTTTGTAGTTGTGCCTATACTGACTAAGGTAAGGAAGATCCCGTTTGATTTCCCTATTTTCTTCGGAAGTTTCATCTTATTTCCTCCGGAAGAGTCTTCGGCCTTCTCGTTGAAGTGTTGTCTGACCTCCCGCTAAAGTTCTTCTAGCTTCTCCTGGAACTGTCCTCTAATTACCACGCGAAGTTTTTCCAAGACCCTGGGAAATTGCTTGAGACTTTTCCCGGAAGATTCTTTCAACATCCCCTGTTTCTACCTACTCCTCTAGTTAGGTTCTTCTAAAGGGTGTCCCACATCAAATCACGGAAAAAACGCTGTAGAAAATTATCTAGTTGACAGATCCTTTTCAAACTTTCAGACAATAAAATATTACCCATTAGAAAGCTTTTGGCATATTTATTTCATTCAACTTCAATACCATAACCGTACACTCGCACCACCTTACGTTTAACTCGACTCCACTTCTGTACAACATCTGGCTACATCTTTTTCTGTACGGAAACCCACTTTTTCTTCATGTCTTCCTCAGATTTGACCACCTTGGGATGCTTCCGTAGTGCCTGATTCATAATAGCCCAGTATTGTTCGATCATCCATGATAAGACAATGAGGCTTTGTCAGCATCTGGGTGTACAGTTTCCGGGCCCGTGACTTTCCCACCGTATTATGCCGCTCGTCACGATTTGGAGCACTTTGATTTCTGCACTTTGTACGTATGCAGTCCCTCCCGGTCCTTGGATCTCTGAACGAAAGACTTGGAGAGAGATTCAACTTTTTGGCCACATCCCTGACCGAAGCATTGGGATTAAACGCTTAAACGCTTTCACGACACGCTTGTGATCCTGATCACTAATAGAACATCCATTCTGACCGCATTTCTCTTTCCGTTCGATGCTCAGAGTTGCGTAGTAACGTTAAATCACACGACTCATCGTTGACTGCACGATTCCGAGTTGTTTTCCGATGTCCCGATGAGAGAGTTGAGGATTTTCCAGGTGCTTGTGCAAAATCAATTCGCGACTTTGATTTTTGGGTGACGCCATTTTATCCAACTTTCGAAAAACTGACAGTGATAAAATACAATGTAAACAATACACTCTAAACTACTTCTACCCTGATTTTTAAGAGGAAATAGCCAATGGGTAATTTTCAACAGCGTTTTTGCAATTTGATGTGGGACACCCTTTAATTTTCCCAAGTAAAACAAATAAGTAAATTTCCCGGATGCTGTGGTGTATTGCATGTGTATGTTCAGGATGGCTTTCTTTTCCCGGGAAATCGAACCAATTTCTCGGGAAACGTGATATTTTGAATCCAGCCTTATATTTGAATAGGGTCTATAGAATGCTATGTTAATCTTCAGAAAATTGTTACTCGAAAACTGTTCGTCCAGTGCATATCTTAATGCAGTTTATATATAAATTAATACTTTAAAATCAATTTTCTCAGAACGGAACACAGCGAATTATATTCTAATGATGATTCCAAACCGCTTCATCTCGATCAAGGTGTGACTTAGCAAATTTTTTTGCAAGTGCTGTTTTATTGTAAATTTGGTGTTCTTTAATTTTAAGTCTGAAAAAATTGGACCTAGTTTAAGATATTTTTCCAGAAATTTAAATATTATAACTTTTTTATCCATCATTTTTCCATCTTAACCCACAATGCAGTAGATGGCAATGGTTAAACCCTAAAGATATAAAAAAAAAAATACCAAAATTCAGATTTGAAGAAAATAATTTTTAAGTTTTAATTTAAAATTAAAAAAAAATATGTGCATTTTTTGGGTGCGCATTTGTTCCTTAAAGTTTCTCAGCCATTACCTATAGTTTCCTGAAGATTAGCTTAGCATTATCTATAGGCCATTTTCAAAAATTAGGGTGGATTCGAAATGGTGATCTGAAGATACAAAATTGCATTTTTGGTCATAAGGAACGTTTCTAAAAAATTTCAGCCAAATTACAAAATTCCAAAATCAGTCGGTACTGAACTAAAACATGAAGGTCTTCAGGACATTGTTCAAGACTTCATTAAGCCATAAAAACTTCAAGCTCTTTACTCCAGAATAGTTTGGAAGAATTAAATTTCTAATTGATACCATTCCATGCTGTGCATGTTGCTAAGAGGCTCTCTTGAATGTCACGTACTCAAAAGATTTTCAGGATAATTTAAAGACTTCATTAAGCCTGTAGAACTCCAAGACCTTAACTCCAGAATAGCTTAGGGAGTGTTAAATACCTTATAGATACCAATCCATAATGTGTATGTTAAGCAATAAATTCTTCATTTTTCAATATCATCACTATGCCCCTTTTTTCTCGAGGTTCTACAAAGTTCAAGTAGTAAAATACGTCACTTTTATAACGTGATCCATTAATAACGTGATTCATTGATTTCGGTTTCTTGCTCAATCGACTTTTTGCTATGTAGAGCCGACATAGGGCTCATGTATTATAATATAATGTTTTATATTAGCCGCATATCGGTCAGTTTCAAAGCCGCATGGTAAATCCGAGGGATTGTTGGTTACCTGGGAATAGCTTCGTTCTTCTTCCGTTACATGTACTTCTCGACATAAATTTACAATAATGACATAGATAACTTCCTCTAACCACCTACCTTGAGTACTAATGGCGGTTCCCTGAGTAGTGTTTGCTCCGACATTGTCGTACAGTGAAGTGCTAGACGTAGCCGTGGCAATCTTCTCACTCCTGAGCGTTTCCGTTTCAGTGGCACGATTGGTAGCCCGGGGCAGCGTCGATGATGCTACAAGAGAAACGATGTATCAGAGTTACATCAGAAGGCACCCTTGAAAGATAGACCTACCTCGGTAGCGTGGATCCTGAGCCCGGATGCGTGCGTACTGCTCGGCGGTCATGCAGGTGCACTGCGGTTCACGGGCCCTCGACGGACTCGCCGGGGTGCTGAGTGGTTTTCTTTTCGTTTTTACCTTACCCTTCCCGGGTGGATCAAGTTTTAGTGAATAGCTTGAGGAGGCCTTTCGTGAAAATTTGAAAGAAGGCGACTGTAAAACGTCGCACTATTATTAGGGTAAATGAATGATGTTGGTTGGTTGGGACACAGAGGCGATCACGAGAGCGAAAGAAACGAGATTTTCACACGGTTTTCGCTAGAATTTTGACTGGCGGGAGGTGTTACGACATCGGAGAATCGGGATATGGATAGGAGTGATTTGGTGCGGGGCGGGGCTATGTGTGTGAGGGTTTGTTTGCTTTATGTCATGGAGTTTAGTTTTGCGATGTTGGTTAGATCGAATAATAGTGCAACATTTTATAATCATTTTTTAAATAGAATTTTGAAACTTATTTAGTGAGTAGTCTTTCATTGGAAGATAGAGGATCGTGGGGTTTGTAGGGTGCTAATCACTAGAAGGATAGTACATTTATCTCAGTAAATAAACACAGAATATTGATTAGTTTTTCCATTGGTATAGTTACTGTTTTCATTATAAATACTTACACAACATTCGCGGAACTGTTTGGCATCGATAGGAGAAGTAAAGTTGAGACCCCAGGTATCGCTGGTCATCGGATCTTTCCAGTAAACAAAGCATTCCGACGCCTGGCCGATCCGGGTGCCTAAAAAAAATAATCCAATCAGATAAGTCAATTTCTCGTTTCTTCCATCGCTAAGTTAGCAGATACCTGGTTGAATTAGTCGCACGTCGAGAATCTTGTCCACCTGACTGTTGTAGGCGGTGATGTGGAAGATGCACTCGGGTGAATCTTGGATGCAGGTGATGTTGACAGGAACTAGATCTTCGGACACTTGTTGCCATTTGACGGTCCCGGTACCGCTGGCCGAAACGTGGAATACTTCCGCCCACAACCTAAATACACTAGAAAGAGTTAGAAAGGGGAAAAGGAACAGGGGGAAGAAACGAGGGTGGTGGTTGGTTGATGAAACCATGGTGCGATCGTTAGGAATCACAACAACTTCAACAGATTACTTCCCGAAATCAGTGTCAGTTTGATGGGAAGCTCACTCACAGTAAACAACTCTTTGTCAGTGTCATCGTGTTGTCGTTGTTGTTTCGTGCACAAACATTCACACAAGCTTTTACTCTAAGCAGGGTAATAAGCAATTCCGATTGAGCACATGGTTTCGATGAGCTAGCAGTGATTCTTAACGTTTTTTTTTTTCTTCTTTTCCTTTATTTAACGTCGGTCTCTGTTCCGCAATCTAGTGCCAATCACCGACGAACATCGATTGCCATCCATTGACGGCAATCGAATGTGCAGGAAGGCAGCTTCCACACCTGCGTAGGATATCGCACCCATTCAACACACATGGGCCGGGACCAACGGCTTTACTTCCCTTCCGAAGGAAGACGTGACCAGAGATTTTTTTGCCTCAGAAAAATCCCACCGACCTCGGCTGGGATTGAACCCAGACCCATTGGGGTGTTAGAAAGCAGCCACGCTTACCTCTACACCACCGGCGCCGGCTTTCTTAACGTTTTGTATTTGTTGAATTTTGGATTGTAAAATAGGACCCATGATGCAGCACTCAATATAGATACAAATTTAAAATAACGGGTTTGTTACAGTAAATTCCAAAGTCTCGAGTTTACTATTTTTATTTTTTTTTATTTATTTATTTGTCTTCAATTGACAGATTTCACACCAACTCGACCAGTTTCACAGTAAGACAGAAACCTCTTAGATTCCAATGAGACTTTGTGGGTGTAAAGATCGTCTACTTAATCAACTAACAGTATGCAACTTATGTTCCTTGAAATTGCTGAAAAAATAGACTTAGTAAAATTTTCGTCAATTTTTATCATTTTCCTGTAGGTTTTTTAGGTTTTACACAGGAAAACATGAGGGAAATTTACTCATCGCTGATCACCTGCAGTTTTTGCAATTCTGAGTATACTAAACTCAAATTTGGGTTCTTAAAAAGTCCACATTTTTGATCGAAGTGTTTATTTATTTATTTATTCGTCAAACAAAATCGTACACTAGGGGAAATGGATGTAATATCGGCCTAAATGCCCATAATTTGGGCCCATACATAAATTCAGTAATTGACTAAATTTTCAAGAGCAATCAAAACTATCCATTAGTACTGTTCCAATGACGCGTTCATCTGGATAAAATTGATAAATAGCAGATTTTTAGCGATGGGCCCAATCTTAGATCCATAGGCCAACATCAGAGCCATTTCCCCTACCTGATAACATTATAAATTATAATCTATGATTTCGCAATGCTTGAAAATATATTATTTTTTTCAATTTCAGCGGAGGAATATATACAGGTGTAGATTAGTCATGTGTGCCGCCACGCCGTACCGCCGCCGTCGGTATTTTTTCACACGCCGCCGCCGCCAACAATTTTGAGTCAGCGCGCCGCCGTGATGATTTTTGATACGCCGCCGTTATAATTTTAGATACGCCGTCAACGTAATATTTTTTGTGCTTTTAAATTTTGAAAGACGCGTTTCTCGCCAACCATTGCACTTAATAAAACACAAACAAGGACAAATTTCCCAAAAACAATACCGTGGACTCCAGATAAACTGACACGTCGTGCAAATTATTGCTCAAACGACATATAGCAGATGGAATGGAGAAAAGCGAAATGAGACGATGCGAAACGGAACGCACAATAAAAACAAAACAGCAAATAAGGCTACCAGAATTTCCCTTTTCTGATGGTCATAGGGTTACTAGAACTTCAAATTAAAAATGTTCTCCTATAATATGCACGAAGTGTCGTTCATGTTGACGGGGGTCCACGGGACACAAAAGAACATCGTTTCTTTATCATAGACTTGATTTTTACTGTTTCCGCAGGTACCGGAGTTTCAAGCACATCCTTTCTATGCTCATGGAAGTCGAGAAAATTTCAACCCAGTAATATTTTATTGACCAGCCTGAAAATCGAAACCACCGTCGTCGGTTTGGTAAAATCATCAAAACTGGATAATAGGGATGGTCAGGTATGCAATTGAAATACCCGAACTCGAGCCGTACCCGATTCTTAAAATTTTCGAGAACCCGTACCCGACCCGAACCAGAAATGTGATTTTTTCAGGGTATGGTTTGAGTTATGGGTAAACAAACCCGTTCCTGTTCATCTACAGTTCAATAAACACATATACTTATTTATAAAGTTTCTGTGTATGTCAAGGCACATGATATTTGTTGAAGAAATTCGCCAAATATCTTGTTTTGATGCTCAAAATCATTAAATTCATAATTTAAAGTTTAAAAAAATAAACAATATTAGCAAAATTTTTAGCTCATTGGCTAGTTAATCTCGTAATTTTTAATTGGATAATATGCAAAAATACCCATACCCGACTTTTCCACGTTTGTTGTTACTCGTACCCGACCCGAACCCGAAAATTTATTTATTTGCGGACCCGTACCCAACCGAACCCGTTGAACCTGACCATCTCTCCTGAATAGGCTATTTAATGCGGGATGATTTTAGTTACTGAAAATAAAAAAAACACCTTGGGAAATGGTTCCAATACTGAAATATTTTGATGGAGTTTTCGGCAACAAATTCAAAATCTAGTTTTCTGCAAAAAGTCACATTTACAGTAAAACAATATTTTGGGTTAAATTCAACTTTGAAATGTGACATTTTGACAGCCACCCTAGTGATACTCCGATGCACGCCGCCGCCAAGGAAAAAATGGTTTCTACGCCACCGCACAGTGGCACGAATATGAATAAAGACGGTCAAAAATATTTTCTACCCTTTTTCGACGTTTTAGAGACTGGGTGTCTTGGGAGAAGTTGCTCAAAATTATAACTCGCATCTTTTGAAATACACACCTGAATAATCTTTAAGCTAGTATTACACATCCAAATTCTAACTTTTTCCAGTTACGAGATAATGGTTCCATGTCTTGGACAAAGTTGCAGAGCAGTTGATTTCATGAACATTTGCTAAAGACACCAAATTTCTACATCATAACTCTGTAGAGCTCACATCTCACTGCGTCCTAGCAAGAAGTACGGTCGACTTGTTTCGCGCTCCGTTGTTTTGGAAGTTTTCTCGGTATTCGCTTGATATAAATTATCAATTTTTTTTCTCACTAAGTGACTCCTGGCATAGTTGCCGGTAAATTGATCGAAAAGTGAGTTTTTTTTTTAGTAGAAAGTGTCATTTTCGGAAAGAGTAATCCGTGCTATTGGAAATTCGCGAACCAATTTGGGCATCATCGTTGCGTGGTCACGCATACGCGCTTACGCATACCCGCGCACGTATCATCATCATCGAGTGTGAGCACCCGTTTCTACATCTACATCGTTCATCAATCATCGTGTGCCTGTGTGCGCTGAGTACCGAGCCTCGATCAAGTGCACCACAACGAAGGTCATCCACGCAGCGCGTCTCTTCCAGCCATCTGCGTAAACGCCTACACATATAACGCTCGGTGGTAGTAGTATAGAATTATCAGATAAGTTTTTGTTTTTTTTTTGTTTCTTTTCCTCCTCCATTAGTTAAATTTTCATTTTGTATTTCTGTGTTTGTAGTGTTTTCTGTGTATTGTGTCTGTGCGTTCAGTGGGAGAGCATTTTGCGCTCCCACTAGTTGAACAAAATGGATGTTTTGTCAGAAGACGACATGGATGACCATTCATCTAAGAAAAATGATGATGTCATCCATGGTTCGTCGTCTCAGTCTGACAATGGGCAGGCTGAGAAAAGCTCCAGATTGCGGGCCTACCCGAATGACTCGACTGGCCCATGGGTTGTCTATTTTCAGCCCAAAAACAAACCCTTGAATGTTGTTCAGATATCTGATGATCTGACAAAGCGATTCTCTGCCGTGACCGAAATAACGAAGGTTAGGCACAACAAACTTCGTGTGACCGTCGCTAACCTGAAACAGGCCAATGAAATTGCTGTTTCCCAGTTTTTCACACTGGAATATAGGGTGTACATTCCAGCCTCTGATGTGGAGATCGAAGGCGTGGTCACTGAGGCGAGTCTGAACCCCGAGATACTGGAGAAGCAAGCGGTTGGCCGATTCAAGAACCCCTTGCTTCCTCCGGTAAAGATACTGGCCGTTCATAGAATGAAGTCAGTATCGCTCAGCGAGGGTAAAAAGAGTTTTACCCCCACAGACTCGTTTCGGGTGACCTTTTCTGGATCTGCCCTTCCTCAATACATCGAGCTGGGAAAACTTCGTCTTCCTGTGCGGTTGTTTGTACCTCGGGTCATGAACTGCCAGAATTGTAAGCGGTTGGGACATACGGCCTCCCACTGCGGCAACAAGGCACGCTGCTCCACATGCGGGGAGAAGCATGAGGATGGCACCTGCGCAGCTACTGCACCAAAATGCGTGTACTGCAACGGAACTCCTCCTCATGCTCTCTCGTCGTGCCCGGCGTACAAACAGCTCGGGGACAAAATGAAACGCTCCCTTAAGGAACGTTCCAGGCGGTCTTTTGCAGAAATGCTTAAGACAGCCACGCCATCGACCAATGACAAAAATCCCTTTTCTCTTTTGTCAGATGACGAGACTGACTCTGACTTGGCTGAGGAGGGAACTTCTTTCAGTTTTCCGGAAGGTTCTGCACGGAAACGAAAGCGCATCCGTTCGCGGATTGTTGCAAATAAAGAACCCCAAATCAGCTTGCCCAAATCAAGAAGTGGTGGAAAAAAGGAGACTTCTACTCCTCCTGGATTCCGCAGAACTGACTATACCCAGGATTTTCCACCTCTTCCGGGGACATCCAAAACCCCTGATGCCCCAATTTTAAGAACAGAAACCCCTTCTTCATCTGGGTTGTTCTCATTTGATGACATTGTGGACGGTATTCTCAAATACCTCAACATTTCTGATCCTCTGAAAAGCATTGTCCTCACATTGCTTCCCACTGTGAAATCCTTCTTGAAGCAATTGACTTCAAAATGGCCCCTTCTTGCAGCTATCATCTCCTTCGATGGATAATTTTCCAAACGAGGTCGGGGATTTGATCACTGTTCTACAGTGGAATTGTCGAAGTCTTATCCCGAAATTAGATTCGTTCAAGTATTTAGTCCATAACAATAATTGCGATGCATTTGCCCTCTGTGAAACATGGCTCTCTTCAGAAATTGATCTCCCTTTTTATGATTTTAACATTATTCGATTGGATCGTGAGGATTCACGTGGAGGAGGGGTACTTTTGGGGATCAAAAAGTGCCATTACTTCTATAGAGTGAATCTTCCCGAATTCCCCGGTATTGAAGTTGTCGCATGTCAGGCTACCATTAAAGGTAAGAGCCTTTGTATTGCTTCTGTATATATTGCTCCTAGAGTCTCTGTTAATCGCAAACAACTTTTCGACATATGTGCGGTACTTCCCGCTCCATGGTTGATCATGGGAGATTTTAACTCCCACGGTACAGGCTGGGGGGAGCTGTACGATGATAACCGTTCTACTTTGATTTATGATCTCTGCGACAACTTCAACATGACAATACTTAACAATGGAGAAGTAACACGTTTGGCTGGTCCATCCTCGAATGGTAGCAGATTAGACCTCACCTTTTGCTCTAATTCACTATCGTTGGATTGCACTTGGCATGTAATCCAGGATCCGCACGGTAGTGATCATCTGCCGATCAAAATTTCGATTGCCAGTGGGTTTAACTCGTCAGAATCCGTTAACGTCGCGTATGATCTAACCCGTAACATCGATTGGACTAAGTTCCAATCCGCGATAGGCGATACAGTATCGTCAGTGGAAGAGCTTCCGCCGTTGGAGGAATATAATTTCCTCTCTAATCTCATCGTCGACAGCGCACTTCAAGCTCAAACACGACCGGTGCCGCGATCGTCAATCCGTAAGAAAACACCATCGCTCTGGTGGGATCAACAATGCACGGAGGTTTACCGTAAAAAGTCCGACGCGTTTAAACTTTTTCGGAAACGCGGAACACGCGAGCATTTCGACGCATACACATCTCTTGAACGCGAACTCAAGAGCCTCATCAAGGCCAAAAAACGGGGTTACTGGCGGCAGTTTGTAGACGGATTGTCGCGCGAAACGTCTATGAATACGCTTTGGAGTACGGCGCGAAGAATGCGTAACCGGTCTACTAACAACGAAAGCGAGGAATGCTCGGATCAATGGATTCTTAAATTCGCGCGAAAAGTGTGTCCGGATTCCGTGCCGTCGCAGTTGATTCCTCGCGAAACCGCGAATTCGGTAGACGAAATCAGTCAGCCTTTTTCAATGGTGGAACTTTCACTCGCTCTCCTTTCGTGTGGCAATTCTGCCCCGGGATCTGATAGAATCAAGTTCAACTTGCTGAAAAACCTCCCAGACGATGGTAAGAGGCGCATGTTGAACTTGTACAATCAGTTCTTGGAGCTCAATATTGTTCCCGACGATTGGAGACGAGTAAGGGTGATAGCCATTAAAAAGCCTGATAAACCCGCGTCGGATCACAATTCGTATCGGCCCATCGCGATGCTGTCGTGTATTCGGAAATTGATGGAGAAAATGATCCTTTTTCGCCTCGACAAATGGGTTGAGACGAACCACCTTCTTTCAGATACTCAATTTGGTTTCCGGAGGGGTAAGGGAACGAACGACTGTCTCGCGTTGCTTTCCTCGGAAATTCAGTTAGCATTTGCTAAGAAAGAGCAAATGGCTTCTGTGTTCTTGGATATCAAGGGGGCTTTTGATTCAGTATCCGTTGAAGTTCTTTCAGAGAAACTCCACGCTTGTGGATTGTCTCCATTAATGAATAATTTTTTGTACAATTTGCTGTCAGAAAAACATATGAGCTTTTCTCATGGAAACTCTACAGCTTTTCGATTTAGCTACATGGGTCTCCCCCAAGGCTCATGTTTAAGCCCCCTTTTGTACAATTTCTACGTTAGAGAAATTGACAATTGTCTTAATGACAATTGCACGTTGAGACAACTTGCAGATGACGGCGTAGTGTCTATCACAGGGCCAAAAGAGGTTGACCTGCAAGGACCCTTACAGGATACCTTGGACAATTTGTCTACTTGGGCTATTCAGCTGGGTATCGAATTCTCCACGGAGAAAACTGAGTTGGTCGTTTTTTCTAGGAAGCATAGCCCAGCACAACCGAAGCTTCAACTTTTGGGTAAACCGATCACTCATTCCATGTCTTTCAAATATCTTGGGGTCTGGTTCGATTCCAAATGCACCTGGAGATCCCACATTGAGTATCTGAGACGAAAATGTCAACCAAGGATCAATTTCCTTCGATCAATTACCGGAACGTGGTGGGGAGCCCATCCACAAGATCTTCTGACGTTGTACCGGACAACGATTTTATCGGTTTTAGAGTACGGTAGTTTTTGCTTCCAGTCGGCAGCTAAAACGCACATCATCAAGCTGGAACGGATCCAGTATCGTTGTCTTCGTATCGCGTTAGGATGCATGCACTCGACTCATACTATGAGCCTCGAAGTGCTGGCGGGCATGTTGCCACTATCCGTCCGTTTTTCAGAGTTATCTCTGAGGCTCCTCACCCGTTGCGAAGTAATGAACCCACTGGTGATCGAAAACTTTGAGAAGCTTCTGGAGCTAAATCCTCAAACATGTTTTATGACTTTGTACTACCTTTATTTAACACAGGATGTCAGCCCTTCAAGAAATATTCCCAATCGTGTAGTCTTCTCCGATTTCGGCAATTCAGTGAATTTTGATTTATCTATGACGCAGGAAATCCACGGAATTCCAGGGCATCATCGTCCTATGATTGCTCCGTCATTATACGCTGCAAAGTTTGGCCATGTTGATTCTGCAAGAACTTTTTTCACAGATGGATCTCTAATAGAGGAGTCCGCTGGTTTTGGTGTATTTAATGAATTTCATAGCGCCTCTCGAAAACTTGAAGCTCCTTGTTCTGTGTATGTGGCTGAACTGGCAGCAATTCACTACACTTTGGAAACTATTGCTTCACTTCTTCCGCACCACTACTTTATTTTTACGGATAGTCTCAGTTCTGTCGAGGCTATCCGTTCCATTAGGCCGGTAAAGCACTTCTCGTATTTTCTCTTGAAAATACGAGAACTGCTTAGTGCTTTATCCGTGCGCTCTTTCATCATCACCTTCGCGTGGGTCCCTTCGCATTGCTCAATTTTGGGCAATGAGAAGGCGGATTCACTTGCGAAGGTGGGCGCTATGGAAGGCGACATTTATGATCGACAAATCGCCTATAGTGAATTTTTCTCTATTTATCGTCAGCAGTCGCTCGTTAGCTGGCAACATCAATGGAGTGAAGGGAGCTTGGGACGATGGCTACATTCAATTATCCCTAAGGTGTCGAAGTTTGCATGGTTCAAAGGGTTGGACTTGAGTCGAGACTTCATACGCGTGATGTCTCGTCTCATGTCCAATCACTATTGTCTAAACGCTCACTTGTTCCGTGTGGGGTTGGGAGACAGCAATCTCTGTGAATGTGGACAAGGTTACCAGGACGCTGATCACATCCTTTGGTCTTGTGCGGAGTATCGTGGAGTCAGATCACATTTTTATGATTCCCTTCGGGCTCGAGGTAGACAACCTAATGTTCCAGTTCGGGATGTTTTGGCTAGACGCGATCTGGAGTTTATGAAACTCATATATGTTTACTTTAAGGATATTAACCTTAGATTGTAAGTTTGATTAACCGTGTGTTTAGTTTGTATTTTGTGGGGTTTTTTTTTTCAATGTTTGTTTTCAAGATGAATAGAAATAATTTCATGCTTTAGGATTAAGTAAATAGTTGTATCGTAAACCACATTTCAAACCTCCTTCTTCCCTTTTCCCATCCAAAAAATTGTAAATCTCCACTAACCTCGAGACAACCGCGAGTACTCGGTCCAGTTCCTTTTAAACTTTAAATTTAAGACAGCAATAATGTATAACGCAAAGGATAACTCGGCTCTGTAAAGTTTATTCGATTGAGCCTGTACAAATAAATTAAATATATAAAAAAAAAACTCTGTAGAGCTATAATAGATTTTCTTTTAAGACTACCTTAAAATTGGTTTTTTAAGTTAATTAGTGCTTTTTTCAAATTTGATCAATTTATCATGTTCTAAGAAATTGTTGGCATCATTGAAATATACAACTTTGCTGAATACACCAATGCTTTTCATTGACATCCATGTGATATACAGCCCATCAAGCGTTTTTGTGACGTCATATTCAACGGCTCGAAAAGAGGGTGGGCGGGCCCTGGCGGGGTCTAAAACTGGTTGTATTTTGAAGATTACCTTATAAAATAGTACTTCTGAAAATTTCAGCGTTGGGTACTGAGGGGTACCTAGCCAAATCTCGATTCGAAAATGTCAATATTATATACAGCCCATCGGACGGTTTTGTGACGCCATATTGAACGGCCCGAAAAGATGGTAGGCGGCCCCTGGCAGGGTTTAAAACCGATTGAATTTCAAAGATTATATTATAAAATAGTACTCCTATTCAGTGCTGGGTTTCCAGGTGTATCTAGTCAAATCTCGAGTCGAAATAGTCAATGTTATATGTACCCCATCATACGTTTTTTGTGACGTCATATTCAATGGCTCGAAAATAGGGTAGGCGGGCCCTGATGTAGTCGAAAACTGATTGTATTTGGAAGATCACCTTATAAAATAGTACTCCTAAAAATTTGAGTTTTGGGTACCGAGGGGTACCTAGTCAAATCTCATTTATATATATTTAGTACAAGTTATAAACCAATGTGTGCTACGAGTGTGCTACTTACTCATGATAAAATTTACAACTATATAAAAAACGCATTATCTTGAAATGTAATCAATGGATTTGTTCATCAACTGCATATTCTGAACTTTGATATTTTGAGTATGCCAATATTGAAAAAAATATGTTTTAATTACTCCTTACCTGACTATCTTCGATAATATTTGACATGACGATTTCCATGAATCTTCTCCGCCCACACTTTGAACAATTCCATCCGACAAAGATTGAATGAATTCATTTTGAACCACAACTTCAATACAAATTGTTCGTGAAAAAAATCACACTTAGATAATTAAATAAACTCTATCGCTCTTTGCTATCGCCAAAACGTCAAGCGCAAAATAGTCATCTGCAGCAGCGTTCAGCGATGTGCACGCGGAAGTTTCAAACATCTGTTGTGAAGTCACGTTCCATGTTCTGAAAAGAGGGTGGGGTGGGTAGGTCCAAAATTGGAACCCTTTAGAACCGTAGTCAGAATTTTATCATTTATTCTAGTTTTCTTGAAAGTTATACCGATATTTTAGTCCACATTGTATATAATAAAGGGCAAAGAATATACCAATATTATTAGCTTGCATCATAATATTTGCAACTATCAACATATGAGTATCAATATTGCAATGAATGTACATATCAATGTAGGTACACTGAAGAACAAACACATTAAGAACAAACCCATTAAATACATCTCCAGATTAAGCTTAATAATTTAAATAATTTGCAAGTTCAAACATGTGTAGGTTAAAATCATTGATTCATAGCTCCCACCGCTGAATTTTTCAGGAGCACTATTTT